>NC_083243.1:16555245-16807745 GCF_032191835.1 Heteronotia binoei | reverse complement strand
ACTTCACTAGGGTCACCAGGGTTTTTTTTGCAGGGGCCAATGTTCCCTCTAAGCTGAGTTAGTGTAAGCTAGCTCACAGCTTTTTAGCCTCCGGCTCATGCATTTTTGTCTTAGCTCAGGGAGGGATGGCCACAGAGCAAACTAATTTAATGCTGAAGTCCATCAGTGGCTATTAGCCACAGCGTATTGTTGGAACTCTCTGTCTGGGGCAAGCGATGCTCTGTATTCTTGGTGCTTGGGAGGGGCAACAGTGGGAAGACTTCTAGTGTCCTGGCCCCACTGATGGACCTCCTGATGGCACTTGGCTTTTTTGGCCACTGTGTGACACAGAGTGATGGGCCATTGGCCTGATCCAACAAGGCTTCTCTTATGTGTGACACAGAGTGTTGGACTGGATGGGCCATTGGCCTGATCCAAGATGGCTTCACTTATGTTCTTAAGTGTGATACAGAGTGTTGGACTGGATGGGCCATTGGCCTGATCCAACATGGCTTCTCTTATGTTCTTATGTGTGACACAGAGTGTTGGACTGGATGGGCCATTGGCCTGACCCAACATGGCTTCTCTTAAGTTCTTATGTGTGACACAGAGTGTTGGACTGGATGGGCCATTGGCCTAATCCAACATGGCTTCTCTGATGTTCTTGTGACACAGAGTGTTGGACTGGATGGGCCATTGGCCTGATCCAACATGGCTTCTCTTATGTTCTTATGTTCTCAGTAGCCATATTGCTTGCCCATGACTTTAATACCAGTAGCTCACGAATTAGAATTGTTGCTCACAAGACCCCTTGACTTAGAAGGAGCAATGGCAGGCGGCAGCCTGCAAATTGGGGCAAAATCAGCAACTTCCCACACATGTGCTTTCTCAGTTATGGCTCCTGCCTTGGGTAATGATCTGCCCAAGGAGGCCAGGAAAGCACCCAAGTCTCGTGGCTTTCTATAAACTATGCAAAACTGAACTATTCAAGTAGGTACTAAATGGTTTTACAGACCTGCTTGGATAAATGATTGCAGTCTGTACTTCTGTGTTTGAGCAGGAGCCTATTTAATGTAATTTCCGCGCCACTCAATGTATCATGCGAATGCTTATTCTCTGATTCCAATTCTTTCTGGTGGTTCCAGACTTCTAAAATCCAGGAGCACTGGTTACCAAATATCCCATTTTTGTGATTATACTGGTTCACTATGTAGAACCCTCCTTGAGTCCCCGGGTGAAAGGCAGACTATTAAAATGCAAATAAACTATAATTGATAGAACACAGAAACATGTATACAGGGATGGTATTGGGTGCCTGCGATGACACCTTACACATGCATTTTCCTCTTTGACTCATAATTTCATAGAATCATAGAGTTGGAAGGGACCTCCAGGGTCATCTAGTCCAACCCCCTGCACAATGCAGGAAACTCACAGATACCTTCCCCTAAATTCACAGGATCCTCACTGCTGTCAGATGGCCCTCTAGCCTCTGTTTGAAAACCACCAAGGAAGGAGAGCCCACCACCTCCCGAGGAAGCCTGTTCCACTGAGGAACCGCTCTAACGGTCAGGAAATTCTTCCTAATGTCGAGCCGGAAACTCTTTTGATTTAATTTCAACCCTATTGGTTCTGGTCCTACCTTCTGGGGCCACAGAAAACAATTCCACACCCTCCTCTATAGGACGGCCCTTCAAGGACCTGAAGATGGTGATCCTATCACCTCTCAGCTGCCTCCTCTCCAGGCTAAACATCCCCAGCTCCTTCAACCTTTCCTCACAGGACTTGGTCTCCAGACACTTAACCATCTTTGTCGCCCTCCTCTGGACCCGTTCCAACTTGTCTATAACCTTCTTAAAATGTGGTGCCCAGAACTGAGCGCAATACTCCCGGTGAGGTCTTACCAGAGCAGAGTAAATTATGCTGTTAAATTATACCATTCCATGGTATAATTTAAAAAGCTGGCGGTTAACAGCTTCATTTGAACTGAAGTATCAACGTATCAATGGGAAAGTCAGAAGGCAAAAGAAGAAGGGGACGGCAAAGGATGAGATGGCTGGACAGCATTACTGAGGTAACTAACACAAATTTGAGCAGACTTCAGAGGATGGTGGAAGACAGGTGGGCCCGGCGTGGCTTGGTCCATGGGGTCGCCAAGAGTCAGACTCGACTGTGTGACTGAACAGCAGCAATCAATGTTAAAAGAGGGCCCCGCGGCACAGAGTGGTAAAGCTGCTGTACTGCAGTCCTAAGCTCTGCTCACTACCTGAGTTTGATCCTGGAGGAAGCTGGGTTCAGGTAGCTGGCTCAAGGTTGACTCAGCCTTCCGTCCTTCCGAGGTCGGAAAAAGAAGTACCCAGCTTGCTTGGGGGTAAAATGTAGATGACTGGGGAAGGCAATGGCAAACCACCTCGTAAAAAGCCTGCCAAGAAAACATCATGACGTGACGTCACCCCCATGGGTCGGTAACGACTCAGTGCTTGGGCAGGGACTACCATTACCTTTTTACCAACGTTAAAACAGTCATGGAGCTGACCAAGCATGTTTCCTGGGACCATTTTACTCCATCCACTTTAGGTGACTATCGAGAGCCAGTTTGGTGTAGCAGTTAAGTGCGTGGACTCCTATCTGGGAGAACCGGGTTTGATTCCCCACTCCTCCACTTGCACCTCCTGGAATGGCCTTGGGTCAGCCATAGCTCTAGTAGGAGTTGTCCTTGAAAGGGCAGCTGCTGCGAGAGCTCTCTCAGCCCCACCCACCTCACAGGGTGTCTATTGTGGGGGAAGGAGATAAAGGAGATTGTAAACCGCTCTGAGTCTCTGATTCAGAGAAGGGCAGGATATAAATCTACAATTCTTCTTAAACAATATAAGTGACTATTGGCTTCTCCAGTGAAGGAAGTATCCAAAATGCCCCAGAACACATCAAGACCAGAAGTAGGAACAGATGAAAATTTCCATTTGCTTTATTAACTTTTGACATTGGTAGTGTCCGTGCCGTGTGCGTAAGTGTTGTAAAAAAAAAAGGTGAAGGTAGTCCCCTGTGCAAGCACCAGTTGTTTCCGACTCTGGGGTGACGTCGCATCACGACGTTTTCACGGCAGACTTTTTATGGGGTGGTTTGCCATTGCCTTCCCCGGTCGTCTACATTTTCCCCCCATTGTGAGCAAAGATTCTACTTTGTGAATTACAGGCATGAAAGCTGTGAGCTACTGCATAAATTAGTTTGCTCTCGGGCCATTTTTCCAAAGCTAAGACAAAAAGGGGTGAGCTGGAAGCTAAAGAACGGTGAGCGAGCTCACACTAACTCAACTTAGAGGGAACATTGCCCCCCTCTCCAGCTGGCTATTCCTTTTACCAACCGTGGAAGGATGGAAGGCTGAGTCAACCTTGAGCCGGCTACCTGAACCTGGCTTCTGCCGGGATCGAACTCAGGTCATGAGCAGAGCTTAGGACAGCAGTACTGCAGCTTTAACACTCTGCGCCACGGGGCTGCTTCATAAAGTGTTGTCAAGTCACTGCCAATTTACGATGGCCTTGTAGGGTTTTAAAGGCAAGAGATGTTCAGAGGTGGCTCACCATTGCCTGCCTCTGCATCACAAGCCCGTCATTCCTTGGTGGTCCCAGCCAGGGCTTTTCTTGTAGCAGCAGCTCCTTTGCATATTAGGCCACACCCCTCATCTGTAGCCAATCCTCCAAGAGTTTACAGGGCTCTTCATGCAGGGCCTACTGTAAGCTCCAGGAGGATTGGCTACATCAGAAGGGTGTGGCCTAATATGCAAAGGAGGTCCTGCTAGAATTCCTTACAGGGCTCTTCATGCAGGGCCTACTGGAAGCTCCAGAAGGATTGACTACATCAGAAGGGTGTGGCCTAATATGCAAAGGAGGTCCTGCTAGAATTCCTTACAGGGCTCTTCGTACAGGGCCTACTGGAAGCTCCAGGAGGATTGGCTACATCAGAAGGGTGTGGCCTAATATGCAAAGGAGGTCCTGCTAGAATTCCTTACAGGGCTCTTCATGCAGGGTCTACTGGAAGCTCCAGGAGGATTGGCTACATCAGAAGGGTGTGGCCTAATATGCAAAGGAGCTCCTGCTACAAAAAAAAAAGCCCTGCATACAGAGATTCTCAGTCAGTGGCTCGGAAGCCGCCGGTTGCTCTTCTGGTAAGTGGGGAACGTCCTTACCAGGTTGGGCTTCTGGTTGACAGGTGGTTCCCAGACTGAAACTTCCAGAAGAATAGGCAAACGAGCAAGGTGTAGGCCTCACGTCATCTTATAGGAATTGCGAAGTTTTACGGGAATTGTGCAAGCTACAGAAAAGGAGGTTTCGTGCGTCTGTTTTGTTTCGCTTTGCTGTGAGTCTCAGCTGACTTGTGAGAACCCCAAAGCGTTTTCGAGGCAAGAAACGAACAGGTGATTTGCCACTGCCTGCCTCTGTGTAGGAACCCCTGAACTTTCCTTGATGGTCTCCCATCCAAGTGCTAACTGGGACGACCCTACGTAGCTTCGAAGATCTGATGAGATTTGGCTTGCCTGGGCTATCTGGGTCACAGCACAGAGTGAGCCCACTGATGTAATTACCTTTTCTTGAAGCCAAGCCCAATGAAGAAGAAAAAGAAGAATTGCAGATTTATACCCCGCCCTTCTCCCTGAATCAGAGTCTCAGAGCGGCTTACAATCTCCTATATATTCATTGACAGAAAACAATGTGCAAGCTTTTGAGTTCCACAGAACCCTTTATCAGTCAGATGTTACCAAAATGGAGGGGGGGTAGTGTTCCCTCTAAATTGAGTTTGTGTGAGCTAGCTCACAGTTTTTTAGCCTCCGGCTCACACCGCTTTGTCTTAGCTCAGGAATAACGGCCCGAGAGCAGATTAATCTATGCAGTAGCTCACAGCTCACAAAGTAGAATCTTTGCTTGCAAGACTTCACAGCTTAGAGGGAACTTGGAGGGGGGGGGGGCGGTGAAAGCATATTTTCCAGGTCCAGCACTTGAAATTGTGTCATACCAACGTTTGATGACGAAAGCTGAAAGGCTTACCGTTTGATTGCTGCAGGTGTTAGATTACAACACTTGGAAGAAGAGCAAACAACAACGGAGGTTTGCCTCATTTCACAAGTCAGAGGTCCAAAAATGTCACCCCAACCCCATGCTCAAGTTGCCGTTCTCGCCACTAGGGGGAGACCAGTTTGCCTCAAGCCAATTTTCAATGTGTCACTCAAGCCTCCTACACAAAACTTTGGAACCCTCTTGGCAGGGCCGGATCTAGGGGGGGGGCAGAGGGGGGTGCTTGCCCCGGGCGCCAGCGGAGGGGGGGGGCGCCAAATTCGGTATGAAATCCATTATATTCTATGGGATCATAAGACAGAATGGCCCATAAGGGGGGCACCATTTTCTTTGCCCCCCCTAAAAAAAAACACATGTCGATCCGGTCCTGCCTCTCGGAGAGAGTTAATTACTCTGAAATCTGGGGCTGAGCAAAAGCAGCCGAAAATACCAATGTGCAGTTCTGCCTGGTTCTGCTGCTGCTGTCTTGTGGAATAATAATATAATAATAATAATAATAATAATAATAATAATAATAATAATAATAAATTTTATTTGTACCCCGCCCTCCCCCGCCGAAGCAGGCTCAGGGCGGCTAACAATACGGTGACCAATGGTGCACCAACAATAAAACAGTTACACTAGAAACATTAAATTAACATTAAACTAACCTTAAAAGCCTGAATTAAAACAATTAACTAAAACATTTTATGACGCTATCCTTAACACTCTTCTAGTTGATGCTGATGGCGGATTTTCAGTTATTCATAAGCTAATTTAAAAAGGGTGGTCTTGCAGGCCCTGCGGAACTGATCAAGGTTCCGCAGGGCCCGCACCTCCTCTGGGAGTTGGTTCCAGAGATGTGGGGCTGCGGCCGAAAAGGCCCGAGAGCGAGTATTCTGTAGTTTAATTTGTCTTGGCCCAGGGGTAGTCAGTCTGTTCTTTCCTACTGACCTCAGTGCTCTCTGGGGTTCATACGGGGAGAGACGGTCCCTCAGGTAGGTTGGTCCTCGGCTATCAAAGAGGCTAACCTTGAGAATGGCAAGACAGCAGCGGGTAACCCAAAATAGCTTCCCCCTCTCCGCTGGTCAGCATGTCTAAATCCCTCGGGGAGACTGGAGGACATGAGGTTCTTCAGCAGACCTAAAACTACATCGAAATGAATCAGAGAACCTCCGCGTCAGTTGCATGAGCTCCTAGGGTTGCCAAGTCCAATTCAGGAAATATCTGGGGACTTTGGGGGTTGAGCCAGGAGACACTGGGGGTGGAGCCGGGAGCAAGGGTGTGACAACCATCATTGAACTCCAAAGGGAGTTCTGGCCATCACTTTTCAAGGGACCGCACACCTTTTAAAATGCCTTCCTTCCATAGGAAATAATGAAGGATAGGGGCACCTTCTTTTGGGGCTCACAGAATTGTACCCCCTGGTCCAATCTTTTTTACACTTTGGGGGTATTTTGGGGAGAGGTACTGGATGGTATACTGAATATCTGGTGCCTCTACCTCAAAAACAGCCCCACCCCCAGAGCCCCAGATACCTGCGGATCAAGTCTCCATTATTTCCTATGGAAATTACACTCCATACAGATAACAGAGTGCCCAGCAGACATTTCCCTCCCCTCCCCTCCCCCCACTTTCTGATGACCCTGAAGCGGGGGGAGGGCCTCCAAACCGGGGGATCCCCTGCCCCCACCTGGGGATTGGCAACCCTATGAGCTCCTGAATGCTCTAACATCAGTCCCTCCAACAGAGGCAAGAGAAGCAGGAAGAGCGCTGATGCAGCTGGCTGGATTATTTCGGTTTTGGGATTTCAGGTTCAAACTAGCTTATCGAGGGGAGAAAAAAAAATCTGCTCGGCTCTGCCAAAACGAAAATACGTTGATTCAGGTGACGTTGCCTTATCCCAGCTCTCTCGCCTCCCCCATTCCTTCTCCTCAGCATTATTTGTCCTCAGGGCTTTTTTTGTAGCAGGAACTCCTTTGCATATTAGGCCACACCCCCAATGTAGCCAATCCTCCAAGAGCTTACAGGGCTCTTCTTACAGGGCCTACTGTAAGCTCCAGGAGGACTGGCTACATCCGGGAAGGGGGGGGGGGGGCTAATATGCAAAATTGGATGAAAAACTGTGTGGCACAATACGAAATCTTAGAATTATAATTACATAAGCAAGAAATTACAACATCAAGAAAATCTCTCCTAAGTGAATATCAAAAAGCCTCTATATTTAATCCCCAAGCACTAGTCTTCCGACTCTTTTTCCTTTCCACGAGAAGTCGAACGGCAAGCCCATAATCCGTGGGGACCGGTTTCGATGTTGCACACCTTCGTCAGCCAGGAGCGTATCCGTAGCTCTTCCATTTACAGGCAACTTTTCCCACCAATACTCAGACAACAATTTCCAAAAGAGAATTATTATTTCTTACCCGGAACACCAGCCCAATAACTTTTCCAACTGTCATTTCTGCAATTTCTACGGCTGGTATAGTTCCTCCCTAATACGCAAAGGCAGGGCTTTTGTAGCAGGAACTCCTTTGCATATTAGGCCACACACCCCTGATGTAGCCAATCCTCCAAGAGCTTACAGGGCTCTTTGTGCGGGGCCTTCTGTTAGCTCCAGGAGGATTGGCTACATCAGGGGTGTGTAGCCTGATATGCAAAGGTAGGGCTTTTTTTGTAGCAGGGACTCCACCTATTTGGCAACACACCCCTGATGTAGCCAATCCTCCAAGAGCTTACAGGGCTCTTCGTCCAGAGCCTACTGTAAGCTCCAGAAGGATTGGCTACATTAGGGGTGTGTGGCCTAACATGCAAAGGAGTAAAAAAAAAAAGGCCCTGATTGTCATAGGCAATTGAGATTTGCGAAGACATCGATAAGGCTGGGTAGGAGGGGAAATAAGGAAATGATACGTTTCCCAGATAGACACGCGGTCATCCAGAGCAAATGCTTTCCAGCATCCTGGAGCCCCAGGCTGCCCAACCAGCCACTTCAAATCCACCTTTGCTGGCAGAATTCCACCCTTGGCAACACCACCCTCGGAGAGCTTCATTGCTGACTTGAGAAATGGCAAGACTTTGCTGACTTGGGAAACATAAGGCTGTGTGAGCAAAACGGCCCCTGGCTGTAAAGCTCTTCTTTCCCTATCTCACTGATGTGGGGATTCATAGATCAGTGGTTTAAAAAAAAAAGTAAAGGTCGTCCCCCTGTGCAAGCACCGTGTTGTTACTGACCCAGTTTGGTGTAAGTGGTTAAGTGTGCGGACTCTTATCTGGGAGAACCGGGTTTGATTCCCCACTCCTCCACTTGCAGCTGCTGGAATGGCCTCGGGTCAGCCATAGCTCTCGTAGGACTTGTCCTTGAAAGGGCAGCTGCTGTGAGAGCCCCCTCAGCCCCACCCACCTCACGGGGTGTCTGTTGTGGGGGGGAGAAGATATAGGAAACTGTAAGTCACTCTGAGTCTCTGATTCAGAGGGAAGGGTGGGGTATAAATCTGCAGTCGTCGTCTTCTTCCCATGGGGTTACGTCACATCTTGACGTCTTCACGGCAGACTTTTTACAGGATGGTTTGCCATTGCCTTCCCCAGTCACCTACACCACACTACACTTGCTGGGTGTTCATTTTACCGACCTCGGAAGGCTGGAAGGCTGAGTCAACCCTGAGCCGGCTACCTGAACCCAGCTTCTGCAGGAATCAAACTCAGGTCATGAGCAGAGCTTGGACTGCAGTACTGCAGCTTACCACCAGGGCTCTTTTTCTAGCAGGAGCTCCTCTGCATATTAGGCCACGCCTCCCTGATGTAGCCAATCCCCCAAGAGCTTAGAGGGCTCTTCGTACACGGCCTACTGTAAGCTCCAAGAGGATTGGCTACATCGGGGAGCGTGGTCTAACATGCAGAGGAGCTCCTGCTAGAAAAAGAGCCCTGTTTACCACTCTGCGCCACGGGGCTCACTTGTTGGCAAATGCAAAGCCCAAGGTCAAGGACATACTAAGCCCTAGTCAGCTCCGGTCCCTGGATGAATCCTCCGCCTGTTACCATCATCCAGTATCCTTGGCCGAAACCACATTATCTCATTAACCAACATGTTACTGACCCTTATCACCCTACCCTTCAATCATGACACGGGACTGCTGCCAAAAATGGCACCCTGTGTTCAAGAAGGCAGAAACACAGAATGGATGGAAAGTTATCCTAAATGCCCCTGCCGAGAACAAAAGGCGGGAACACCGTCATTAGATGAAGATTTGCTTCATCCATAGTCCATCACCTCTCTCCCCATCCTGCCCTAAAGAATTCTCTTCTTTTCCCTTTTGGTTTGATATAAAACCACATCGTTGTTTCTCTTATACTGATCACTCATTCCTACTTTTCTATCTTTAAAAAGGCAAAGGTAGTCAGTCCCCTGTGCAAGTATCATAATGCCCCTGTATAAATCGACGGTGCGGTCTCATTAGGAAGACTGTGTGCAATTCTGGTCACCGCACCTCAAAAAGGATATTATAGCATTGGAGAAAGTGCAGAAAAGGGCAACTAGAATGATTACAGGTTTGGAACACTTTCCCTATGAAGAAAGGTTAAAACTTTAGGGTTTGTAGAGTCTTTCGGGATCAAGTGCCGTGTTCTACTGGAGAAAGTTTTCCTTCCAGACGTTTCGTTCTCAGCTGCGGAGAACATCCTCAATGGCGTTGCAGCCGGAGCAGGCGCTCAGACCTTCTTGGCTGCTGTGCATTGAGTGGGTACATGGCACTTGATCCCGAAAGACTCTACAAACCCTAATGACGTTACCAGCCGTGAAAACCTGAAATCTTTGATAAAGGTTAAAACGCTTGGGGCTCTTTAGCTTGGAGAAACGTCGACTGCAGGGTGACATGATAGAGGTTTACAAGATTATGCATGGGATGGAGAAGGTAGAGAAAGAAGTCCTTTTCTCCCTTTCTCACAATACAAGAACTCGTGGGCATTCAATGAAATTGCTGAGCAGTCAGGTTAGAATGGATAAAAGGAGGTACTTCTTCACCCAAAGTGTGATTAACACGTAGAATTCACTGCCACAGGAGGTGGTGGCGGCTACAGGCATAGCCAGCTTCAAGAGGGGGTTAGATAAAAATATGGAGCAGAGGTCCATCAGTGGCTATTAACCACAGTGTGTGTGTGTGTATGTGTATATATATAAATTTTTGGCCACTATGTGATACAGAGTGTTGGACTGGATGGTCCATTGGCCTGATCCAACATGGCTTCTCTTATGTTCTTATGCACCAGTCGTTTTCGACTCTGGGGTGATGTTGCTTTCATAACGTTTTCATGGCAGACTTTTGACGGGGTGGTTTGCCATTGCCTCCCCCAGTCATCTACGCTTTCCCCCCAGCAAGCTGGTTCCTCATTTTACCAACCTCAGAAGGATGGAAAGCTGAGTCAACCTGGAGCCAGCTACCTGTACCAGCTTCTGCTGGAATCGAACTCAGGTCGTGAGCAGAGGGCTCCGACTGCAGTACTGCAGCTTTACCACTCTGTGCCACGGGCTCTTTTTTCTATCTTTACACTGCTCTAAAAGTCCTAAAAGGTCCTAAAAGAAAGATAAACCAGTAAACCATAAAGACACCAAATAATGAATTAAAGAGAAAAAAAGATCGGAAAGATGATTGCTTGACTATCCATCTCTACTTCAGTGGGTGGTATGATGGCTTTTTTGCAGCAGGAATTCCTTTGCATATTAGAAGAAGAAGAAGATGATATTGGATTTATATCCCGCCCTCCACTCCGAAGAGTCTCAGAGCGGCTCACAATCTCCTTTACCTTCCTCCCCCACGACAGAAACCCTGTGAGATAGATGAAGATATTGGATTTATATCCCGCCCTCCACTCCGAAGAGTCTCAGAGCGGCTCACAATCTCCTTTACCTTCCTCCCCCACAACAGACACCCTGTGAGGTAGATGAAGATATTGGATTTATATCCCGCCCTCCACTCCGAAGAGTCTCAGAGCGGCTCACAATCTCCTTTCCCTTCCTCCCCCACAACAGACACCCTGTGAGGTGGGTGGGGCTGGAGAGGGCTCTCACAGCAGCTGCCCTTTCAAGGACAACCTCTGCCAGAGCTATGGCTGACCCAAGGCCATTCCAGCAGGTGCAAGTGGAGGAGTGGGGAATCAAACCCGGTTCTCACAGATAAGAGTCTGCACACTTAACCACTACACCAAACTGGCTCTCCTATTAGGCCGCACACCCCTGATGTAGCCAATCCTCCTGGAGCTTACAGTAGGCCCTGTGCGAAGAGCCCCGTAAACTCTTGGAGGATCGGCTACATCAGGGGTGTGTGGTCTAATATGCAAAGAAGTTCCTGCTACAAAAAAAGCCCCAGGCATGAGCTACCTTACAAACACTGCAGTAGTTTGGGTTTACTGTCAGAGGAGAACCCAGGACATTAGTGGATAAAGTTGCCCATCTCAAGATGGCTGGAGATTTCCCACTATTACAACTAATCTCCAGGTGACCAAGATCAGTTCTCGTGGAGGAAATGGCTGTTTTGGAGGGCGGACTCTATGGCACCATATCCTGCTGAGGTCCCTCCCCTTTCCAAACCCTGCCCACCCTAGGCTCCACCCCAAAAATCTACACATATTTCCCAGACTGGAGCAGGCGACCCTGCTGGTGGCATAGCGGCGTCAAAGGAGAGCTACAAACAACAGGGGGGAAGCAGATAAACAGACAGGGCAAGACTCCTGTATGCACCTATTGCGTGGCCTCATTTGGAATACTGTACTAATTCAATAAGAGCATAAGAGAAGCCATGTTGGATCAGGCCAATGGCCCATTTAGTCCAACACTCTGTGTCACACAATGGCCAAACCCCAGGTGCCATCAGGAGGTCCACCAACTGGGTCAGAACTCCAGAAGCCCTCCCACTGTGGCCTCTCCAAGCACCAAGAATACAGAGCATCCCTGCCCCAGACAGAGAGTTCCAACGATAAACTGTGGCTAACAGCCACTGATGGACTTCTGCTCCATATGTTTATCCAACCCCCTCTTGAAGCCGTCTATGCTTGTGGCCGCCACCACCCTCTGTGGTAGTGAATTCCATGTGTTAATCACCCTTTGGGCGAAGAAGTCCTTCCTTTTATCCGTTCTAACCTGACTGCTCAGCAATTTTGGCTAAATTCAATTTGCAAATTGAGTCCTCTTCAAAAACATAAACCTTGTTGTGTCATTCCCTCCATTCCCAGCGTGCTCATCTCAACTTTGGCTTGTTAATTTCCAGTAGCGAGACACCACTTCTTCTTTTAAGCGCTAGGTCCTAAAGGACCTCTACACACAAAACAGCACTGACGGTAGGATCCCAGAATTTCTCCGAACTCTGCAGACAGATTAAAAACGATTGTAATTTCTGCAGATTTGCACCCCACAGCATATGTCGAAGAGGGAAAAAAAAGCCCTCTTAAACCACAACAAGGTTTATGTTTTTGAAGGGAAAGGAAAGGTCCCCTGTGCAAACACCAGTCGTTTCCGACTCTGAGGTGACGTTGCTTTCACAGTGTTTTCACACAGCAGACTTTTTATGGGGTGGTTTGCCATTGCCTTCCTCAGTCATCTCCACTTTCTTCCCAGCAAGCTGGGGACTCATTTTACCGACCTCGGAAGGATGGAAGGCTGAGTCAACCTCGAGCCGGCTACCTGAAAACCCAGCAGGGGATCGAACTCAGGTCCTGAGCAGAGCTTAGGACTGCAGTACCGCAGCTTTAACACTCTGCACCGCGGGGCTCTTTGTTTTCAAAGAGGACCTCAAATTTGCAAACAGAATTCCCCCCCAAAGCCCTGCAAATTGGATTATCTGGGTCAATTATCTGAAAAGAAAGAAGGGCCCATCTTTTTTTTTTTAAAAAAAGAGGTCATTGAACCATTCAAACGCTTTGCGTTTTTATCCCTTAAGCAAGCAGGCCTTCTTTCAAGAGCGCCCAATCCCGCCGACGCTCTTTTCTCAGTTCCATCTTGATTGACTACCAAGCCCAGCCCAGCCTGAATCCAAATAGAAGATGCCCACTTTTGATAGCCGATGAGGATTGCTCAGAACAATGCCTTCTCCTCCTCCACCCCGAACACCTGAGCAAACAGTCTGAGGGAATGCCATTATTTAGATGTCTTCATTACGGTGCACTCCCCCCTTTGATCACAAAACCTCTTTTGCCGTGCCACATTCAATGCCTCGTCACATACAAAACAACATCCTCCCACCCGGAAAAAGACTCTAGGATGCTTTTTTTAAAAAAGAGATATCACAACCTGAGCAAAGCAAAAAGATGCACCCAGTTTGGTGTAGTGGTTAAGTGTGCGGACTCTTATCTGGGAGAACCAGGTTTGATTCCCCACTCCTCCACTTGCACCTGCTAGCATGGCCTTGGGTCAACCATAGCTCTGGCAGAGGTTGTCCTTGAAAGGGCAGCTGCTGTGAGATCTCTCTCCAGCCCGACCACCTCACAGGGCGTCTGTTGTGGGGGAGGAAGGTAAAGGAGATTGTGAGCCGCTCTGAGACTCTTCGGAGTGGAGGGCGGGATATAAATCCAATATCTTCATCTACCTCACAGGGCGTCTGTTGTGGGGGAGGAAGGTAAAGGAGATTGTGAGCCGCTCTGAGACTCTTCGGAGTGGAGGGCGGGATATAAATCCAATATCTTCATCTACCTCACAGGGTGTCTGTTGTGGGGGAGGAAGGTAAAGGAGATTGTGAGCCGCTCTGAGACTCTTCGGAGTGGAGGGCGGGATATAAATCCAGTATCTTCATCTACCTCACAGGGTGTCTGTTGTGGGGGAGAAAGGTAAAGGAGATTGTGAGCTGCTCTGAGACTCTTCGAAGTGGAGGGTGGGATATAAATCGAATATCTTCTTCTTCTTTTACACAGCAACCAAGATGTGCCATTTGCTGGTGGTGGGGGAGGAGGAGGAGGAGGAAGAAGAAGGAGGAAGAGGAGCAGCAGCAAGCGGCTGCAAGTGGAGGAGTTGGGGACTCAAACCCAGTTCTCCCAGATAACAGTCCGTGCACTTAACCTTTACACCAAACTGGCTTTTTTTGTAGCAGGAACTCCTTTGCATATTAGGCCGCACCCCCCTGATGCAGCCAATCCTCCTGGAGCTTACAGTAGGTCCTGTACTAAAAGCCCTGTAAGCTTTGGGAGGATTGGCTACATAAGCAGCCCCACGCTGGTGGAATGAGCTCCCGGAGGAGGTCAGGACCCTGCGAGAGCTCATACAGTTCCGCAGGGCCTGTAAGACGACACTCGTCCACCAGGCATTTGCAAGTTAGATCACTGGCTACTACAGTCTCTGAATAATATCTGGACCATCTCTTGCAATCTGCTCCATATAGAACATCTGGACCACTAAGATATGCTTTACGGAGAACACCTAGCTGGAATACTAAGACGACACGCCTCGAAAAGATCGCAGCACACGAAAGGTCCATTTCTATGTTTCCAATTGTTTAAACTGTTTTAATATTTTATTGCTCGTTTATATTCATGCATACGCTTGACCATGTGAGCCGCCCTAAGCCTGCCTCGGCGGGGAGGGCGGGATACAAGTTGAATAAAATAAATAAGGGGTGTGGCCCAATATGCAAAGGCATTACTGCTACAAAGAAAGCCGTGGTGGTGGAGGTGGTGGAAAGCGCCATCAAGTCACAGCTGACTTGTGGCAACCCCGGAAGGTTTCAAAGGCAAGAGACGTTCAGAGGTGGCTGGCCATTGCCTGCCTCTGCATAGCAACCCTGAGCTTCCTTGGGGGTCTCCCATCGAAACACTGACCAGGGCCGACCCTGCTTAGCTTCCCAGAATACCACACAGCGGCAAGAGGACAACGTGCCTGTAAAAAGCTGGCGGGTGACAGAAGAAGATATTGGATTTATATCCCGCCCTCCACTCCGAAGAGTCTCAGAGTGCCTCACAATCTCCTTTCCCTTCCTCCCCCACAACAGACACCCTGTGAGGTAGATGAAGATATTGGATTTATATCCCGCCCTCCACTCCGAAGAGTCTCAGAGCGGCTCACAATCTCCTTTACCTTCTTCCCCCACAACAGACACCCTGTGAGGTAGATGAAAATATTGGATTTATATCCCGCCCTCCACTCCAAAGAGTCTCAGAGCGGCTCACAATCTCCTTTACCTTCTTCCCCCACAACAGACACCCTGTGAGGTAGATGAAGATATTGGATTTATATCCCGCCCTCCACTCCAAAGAGTCTCAGAGTGCCTCACAATCTCCTTTCCCTTCCTCCCCCACAACAGACACCCTGTGAGGTAGATGAAGATATTGGATTTATATCCCGCCCTCCACTCCAAAGAGTCTCAGAGCGGCTCACAAGCTCCTTTCCCTTCCTCCCCCACAACAGGCACCCTGTGAGGTGGGTGGGGCTGAGAGGGCTCTCACAGCAGCTGCCCTTTCAAGGACAACCTCTGCCAGAGCTATGGCTGACCCAAGGCCATTCCAGCAGCTGCGAGTGGAGGAGTGGGGAATCAAACCCGGTTCTCCCAGATAAGAGTCCGCACACTTAACCACTGCACCACACTGGCTCTCCTGGTCAACATGCTGTAAAAAACATTTCTCCTGCATCAAACCAGAGCCCGCGCAATCCAGGATTTGCTTCCCAGCGACTGCTTGCAGGGTATCAACAGCCCTGTTCCCTTGTTTCTCCCCAGTATCTGATTTTTCAGAGCATGACTGTGCTTAGAAGACCGTGCCTCTGATTACAGAAATTCCAGTTAGTTAACATTGCTAACCGCTTAGCTGATGTAGCTAACAACCTTTGATGGACCTCTCAGAAATGTGCAAAAAATCTACTCAAATACCAGTGGAACGGCAATTTAGGATAACAATGCTAGAATAACCATACTGGACACGGCTTTTTTCTGTAGCAGGAACTCCTTTGCATATTAGGCCACACACCCCTGATGTAGCCAATCCTCCAAGAACTTACAGTAGGTCCTGTAGACTCTTGGAGGACTGGCCACATCAGGGGGGTGTGGCCTAATATGCAAAGGAGTTCCTGCTATAAAAGAAGCCCTGTTTGCAGCATTTCATCTGTCATAGACTGGGGACTTTCTATGTATTATCGGCAGGGCTTTTTTGTAGCAGGAACTCCTTTGCATATTAGGCCACACCCCATGATGCAGCCAATCCTCCAAGAGCTTACAGGGTACTTAGTCCAGGGCCTACTGTAATCTCCAGGAGGATTGGCTGCATCAGGGATGTGTGGCCTAAAATGCAAAGGAGTTACTGCTACAAAAAAAGCCCTGACCGTACATATAATTCTGAAATGTCCCATAGAGGATATGATCAATAAATCCACAAAAAGAACAGATTGGGGAGGGGGATTTCTCTACAAACCTGAAGGAAGTCCCAGGTTTTCAAAGAAATTTGAAATTAAAAAAAATCAGGTGATTAAAGCTTCCCAAAATAATAGAAACAAGACCTGCAGCTTTAAGAAAAGAATGACCACTGAGCTCTCAGTGGCCATCTTGGAAGTTCCCAGGGAACCACAATGATATGACTGGGCCTTCCAAGCTCTGACTTCCATAAAACAAAGCCATGTGGAACAGGAGAGGTACAACTGGAGACCAAAACAGGCCTGGAAAAGGTCCTAAACACTTCCCCTGTGATAGAACATGACTCATCGAGGACAGGACCGGCATCGACCACCAGAGACTCACTAACCACACAACTCAGGCCCTCACACCAGCACAACTTCTGTAGACAAGACTCTATCAAGGATCATTTTGATTTACAAGTGAATCAGGGGTAGAATTCTACCATGAGCTCCTTTGCATATTAGACCACACCCACTGATGTAGCCAATCCTCAAAGAGCTTACAGGGCTCTTTTTTGTAAGCTCTTGGAAGATTGGCTACATCAGGGGCATGTGGCCTAATAAGCAAAGGAGCTCCTGCTAGAATTCCACCCCCGATTCACTAGTAAATCAAAATGCTTTCAGTGCATTAAGACTGCTCCGCTTTTAGGGCGGCTGACTCTTATGGTTTCAACTAGCTCCAGAGGAAGTTCTGGCAGGAACCAGCACCAGGGCCCAAACTATTCAAGGCCGACACCACCCCATCCCTGAGCCACCTTTTGACACCTTGGCTCTGACTTGCTTCCATGCACAGGTGTAGTGCTTTTCGTAAGCCGAAAGCTGACAGCCCTGCTCCGTCTCTTCTCCTACTCTCTCGGTATCCACAGCATTTTGCTCCCGCTTTCAGTTTTCTACTTCTACACCAAATCCGGAAGAGTGAGACAGTGGAAATGGTGGGCTCTCCTTCCTTGGAGGTTTTTAACAGCAATAAGGATCCTGTGAATTTAGGGGGAGGTGTTTGTGAGTTTAGAGCGGTTCCTCAGTGGAACAGGCTTCCTCAGGAGGTGGTGGGCTCTCCTTTCTTGGAGGTTTTTAAACAGAGGCTAGATGGCCATCTGACAGCAATAAGGATCCTGTGAATTTAAGGGGAGGTGTTTGTGAGTTTAGAGCGGTTCCTCAGTGGAACAGGCTTCCTCAGGTGGTGGTGGGCTCTCCTTCCTTGGAAGTTTTTAAACAGAGGCTAGAGGGCCATCTGACAGCAATGAGGATCCTGTGAATTTAGGGGGAGGTATCCGTGAGTTTCCTGCATTGTGCAGAGGGGTTGGACTAGATGACCCTGGAGGTCCCTTCCAACTCTACGATTCTATGATTCAATTTCCACCTAAGTAGCAGGATGCAGCAACATCATCTGGTATCTTCCCACAGGTCGAAGGCGATCCTAGTGCATTCTGGGGATTCACTGCGGGAGCATATGCTCCTGAAAAGTCATTTCAATCCACACCACCATTCTGTTTCCACATTATAAGATCATCTATCTAAGGGCCCAACACTCAGAGGTATTTGGCCTGAAAGACCCAGCAGAAAGTTGCCAAAATTATTACATTTTCCATCCAGACTCCCTTTCTGGTTCATTTCACTCGGAGAATTAAAGTTTACGAGCAGCAGAGTTTACCACTGAAAAATGCATCTTTCTGCTATATTTATGTAGTGCAAGATTTTGCTTTATTTTTCGGTTGTTTTGTGATTTATGTAGCACATGGACCAAACCTGGTAACAAAAGAAGGAATGCTTTCGATTTCAGCTTTTTTAAAAAGAAAACAGACAGGAGAAATGAAAAGTTATATTGGAATCATCTATAAATGTGCTTACATTGTATGAATGATGAGCTGTTCCTTCATAAAGCATAGAGGAAGTCAGCATTTCTCCAACGTGTGAAGTATTTCCATGTGCCTAAAGTGTGATCTTTCCAAAGCAAACAGCGATGGGGAGGCGGGAGGGAATATTTCCCTGCCAGATAGCTGTTGGCTTCCTCTCTCAGACGTCTTCCGTCTTTCGAGATGGGTCACGCAGAGACCAGAACAGACAGCAAGTCAGTACACATTCAGAATTAGGAATCCCTCGTAACTACTGAGGAACTACATCCTACCAGGATGATAAGGTAAAGGTAGTCCTCTGTGCAAGCACCAATCGTTTCCGACTCTGGGGTGATGTCACATCACGATGTTTTCACGGCAGACTTTTTGTGGGGTGGTTTGTCATTGCCTTCCCCAGTCATCTACACTTTCCCTCCAGCAAGCTGGGTACTCGTTTTACCGACCTCAAAAGGATGAAAGGTTGAGTCAATCTCGAGCCGGCTACCTGAACCCAGCTTCCGCCGGGATCGAACTCAGATAGTGAGCAGAGTTTAGGACTGCAGTACTGTAGCTTTACTACTCTGCGCCACGGGGCTCTTATGATGATACAGCCTTTTAAAAGCATGAAGCCCTTATTCAGTTGTATCTAGCTAGGCCCACTGTTCTAGAACCGCAGGTTGCAATTATAGTTAACTCTTGGCACATAGGCTCTGACCTTACACCTATCTTGATCAATTCTGGACCATACGGCATACAATAAGATACTGGATGCAATATGTATGCCCTTGATTAAGACATAAGGCTGTAGAATAAGAGGCCTCAAGAATATCTTTAAGCCTTTGTCACTTCATTAAATTTCCTTGTGGTCCAGCATTTTTCTATTGTTTTATTCTATTCTGTAGTATGAGACAATATGCGTACTTACCTTTCTGACCTCTAAAGAAGACTAGTCTAGGTCAAAATGCGTCAGGTCAAGTTGAGTGGGTTCCCATTGTGGTTTTATGATCGTACATAGGATAGAGGCTTATGATGGGCCCTTAAATAGTTTTAGCTTTCCACAATAAATACATGTATGTTGGTTTATGATTTATTTTACAGTTTGTTTTTAATGTTTGGCCCTTTAATTGCATAATAACCTTCCAATTTTCACTCCACCTTCATCTAAATCTAACTCAGTTTTCTTTGTGATTTGTTGTTCTGTTTATAGACTGAAAAGACAGGGAGATAAAATACATCTTTGTCGGACACCTCTGCCAATTGGAAAGCATTGTTTCTCCATATTCTGTCCTAATAATAGCCTCTTGTTTGAGAATTTTAACCAACACTTATAACTCCTATAATAACTCAGCCCTACCCCACCTTCCTGAGTAGATATAAATTAACTGCCTACCATCTTCTTCTCATTTTGACACAGAGAGAACTCTACCTTCTATGCTATACCTCTGAGGATGCTAGTCACAACTGCTGGCGAAACGTCAGGTTTTACAATGCCAAGACGTGCAGCCCGGAAAATCTAGAACAACTAATAAACTCCAGCTGTGAAAGCCTTCAACAACATATAGTTATTTAAACCATAATCCAACTACCAGTTAGATTCTGAGCACTCTCTTTGGCTTTCCGAATTAAGGGCAGCTAAAGTGACCATATAAGTCCTTCCCCAGTGGGCTTTAAGAACACTATGTGCCAAGAACGGGAGGACCCAACGCTTTTAAAAATTGCCTAAGCCCAGGTAATTGTGTTAAATGTTTGATCGCTTTGAAAGATCTGCCGCTACACGGCAAATTCCCAAACTAATTAAAAAGATTTTGTACATTCAATGCCAGGACAGCACGCACAACAAAAGCGATCTGATGACAGACAGCTTTTTGACACACACTGTCTGGCTGACGTTTCAAACAACAAAACGAACCGAACGAAAAAGACGCCAGAGTTCAAACTTTTCAAACCCGGCCAAACGTGTTTCGACCTGAACGCCAAAAAGCTGCAATTTGCCTAATGCTGCTGAACAGACTTTACTGTAATAATTCAGAAAAACTGACAGGCATGGGGTCATATCAGAGACGTTCTGGTGTACAAGAGGACACTGGGGAAACTTTCCACGTGAGCCTCCAATCCATTGCTAGGGACATGTGAAACACTGGGGAGACACAAAGAAACTCCAAGAAAACCAAGGCCAAGGACAGCACAAGGGTTTTCTAGGTGTCTTAGGATGCTAGCAGGCGGCTGGCTCAGGGTGATCCAGAAGTGGAGAGCCGGCAGCACCTGTACAAGAGCGTGCGTTAATCCATACGTAAAGAACATTTAGTTAAGGCTCCACATAATGTCTAGAGAAAGAGGCTGATGAAGTATATAGTGTCGAAATCGCAAGGAGTCCTGCCATAAGCGGTTCCTCCTTACTTTCTCCGTGCCATTTGGAGTCAAACGCTGAGTTCAAAGGATTTTGCCCACCCCGTGTCTATTACAAAAAGCCGACTTTCAAACTGTGGAAAGACTTTGTGGGGACATTATTCATACTGTATACTCAGTGTTCTGTTCTTTTTGTTCAATTCAGTTTGCACTAAATATATTTGTACACTGTTTTGTGAAAGTTACATTGTTTCCGGTGATTTCCTTTTATCATCCATTGAGTACACCGGCTCCAGTTGTGTTTATCATTGCTAACAGACGGTTGGCTCAGGGTGACCCGGAAGTGAGCCGACTCAGGCTGACCCGGAAGTGAGCCGGCCGGAAAAGGAACTCCTGGGAGCATCCCGACAGCCCATGGAAGAAGGACAGGCCGAGGGCACCCCGGGGAGCATCTGGAGCTCTCACGCGTCCCGTCCGCGGCTTTCCAGGCACTTTCGGGACACTTCCCGGCCATCTGGACAGCCAGGGAGGCACCCCAGCGAAAAAGCACCACTTTCAAACTGGTGCCTTTTTGAGCCGGCTCCCGGTAAGCTGGAGAGAGTTCAGGGTCAGGACGGGGATGGCAGACAGATGTGCTTTTTAGATACACCTGCCTGCCGTCTCCAGGGCAGCTTTAACCGCCTGTCTGTAAGCAGCCCAAGTTAGGGCAGGCTGAGGGTGGTCTCCAAACCAGCTGAGAGTACACTCCCAGATATCAGCACTGTTGCCAGGAATTCTAGAAAAAAGGAAAGGTCCCCGGTGCAACCACCAGTCGTTTCTGACTCTGGGGTGACGTTGCTTTCACAACGTTTTCATGGCAGACTTTTTATGGGGTGGTTTGCCATTGCCTTCCCCAGTCATCTACGCTTTCCCCCCGGCAAGCTGGGTACTCTTTTTACCGACCTCAGAAGCATGGAAGGCTGAGTCAACCTTGGGCCGGCTACCTGAATCCAGCTTCCGCCGGAATTGAACTCAGGTCGTGAGCAGAGAGTTCAGACCACAGTACTGCAGTACTGCTGTTTTACCACTCTGTGCCACGGGGCCGCTTATGGATTCTAGACACACTCATAAGAACATAAGAGAAGCCATGTTGGATCAGGCCAATGGCCCATCCAGTCCAACACTCTGTGTCACACAGTGGCCAAATATACACACACACACGCACACACACACACACACTGTGACTAATAGCCACTGATGGACCTCTGCTCCATATTTTTATCCAATCCCCTCTTGAAGCTGGCTATGCTTATAGCCGCCGCCACCTCCTGTGGCAGTGAATTCCACATGTTAATCACCCTTTGGGTGAAGAAGTACTTCCTTGTATCCGTTTTAACCTGTCTGCTCAGCAATTTCATCGAATGCCCACGAGTTCTTGTATTGTGAGAAAGGGAGAAAAGGACTTCTTTCTCTACTTTCTCCATCCCGTGCATTATCTTGTAAACCTCTATCACGTCACCCCGCAGGCGACGTTTCTCCAAGCTAAAGAGCCCCAAGCGTTTCAACCTTTCTTCATAGGGAAAGTGTTCCAAACTCGTATTTGCATGTGTTGCAAAAGCCCAGAGTCACGTACTGCGTCCTGCATAAGATGACCCCCCCACACACACACACACACCCCATTGCTCTGACTGCAGGTGATCTTCTGCAACGTCAACATGCTGGGCCCAGCCCCAGGCAAGAATCACAATTGCACTCAGTTGTTAAAGTCCTCCCCCTCTTGCGAATGAACTGCAAACATCCCAGGAGGATACAGTCTCAGACTGCAGCAGAACATCCTAGTGCTGGTGGAGAAGTAAGGGAAAAGATGGCCTGAGAGCCTGCATTCTCAAAACATGACCCATCAGTCTTGCCGGATATCAAAGCCACCAACTCCTCCCGCAGTAGGGCAATAATGACACATGGTGTTTTGCTATGTAATACTGTGTGCGCTTTATTCCTGTGTTTTAATGTGGAGTTTTGAATGCACGTTGCTGTGATCTAAAATCTAGGCCTGTAGATAGATCCCACTATGTTTTTCTACTGGCTAACTTATATTATTTCTCTTTTAGAACAGTGTATCAGAATATCTGGGTGTTTTTGTTTTTGTTTTTTTGTAGTGACATACTCAAATGGGGGATATTGGCTTTTTGTCTTATTGCATGTACCAACCTCCACTGTATTTTAATGTCTTCCTTTTTTTCTAATGGCAAACTATAACGGATGTTATAATCTCTTGAGAAACCATGCCCTCTATTTAAACTAACAAAGCCAGAATGTTACCCAGATTTATGGCACTTCACACCTACGACAGCAGTCTGCTTTTTATCACCCTCCAGTGTTTTTTCAGCCCTGCTTTGTCCTAACACTAACAAACACAGATCCCTATTTGTGATTCTTTCAATCTGCTAAAAACATTCCCATGATTCTACACTGCCCACTTATATTAAGAATTGCTGCTTCCATTCCCATTTTGTCTGATGAAGTCTGCTTAAGAGCATACGAAAGCTTATATTCTGAATAAAACTTAGTTGGTCTTAAAGGTCTACTGCTTTGGTCTAGGCCTGTAGAGTAAGAAAGAGGGGGGGCTAGATGGGTGAGTGAAGGGTGTTATGATCGATCAGATGGGAGCCATACCTGAGAGGGCACAGTTGACTGTTTTGTTCAGAGAGAGACTTGGGGGGAGGAGAAGGAGGGGGGAGGGAGGGGGGATGGGGGGAGGGAGGGAGAAAGGAGAGGGAAGGAGGGGGAGGGAGGGAGGGAGAAAGGAAGGGAGGAGAGGTAAGGAGGGGGAGGGAGAGAGGGAGGCAGGGAGGAAGGAAGGAAGGAGTTTGAATGAGGTGCTGTAGAGTACTGTGAGAGAAATCTGGACACTGTGTGGAAGTTAATAGTCTAAGTGGCAAGTGAAGAAAATGAAGTCTGCCCTCCACCCCAAGCAGAAGTCTGGACTCTGCCTTGCTTTGAGGTCCCACAAAGAGATTCCTAGGAAACAACACTCCCTCAGTAGGTGATGGTAGAACTAGTTTGGTGTATTGGTTAAGAGTGGTGAACTCCATTCTAGAGAACAAGATTTGATTCCCTGCTCCTCCTCTGCATGAAGCCGGCTGGGTGACCTTGTGTCAGTCAGCGCTCTCTCAGAGCTGTTCTCTCAAGAGCAGTTCCCTTGGAGCTCTCTCAGCCCCACCTACCACACAGTGTCTGATGAGGGGAGAGGAAGGGAAGGCGATTATAAGCGATTCTGAGACTCCTCTGGGTAGTGAACAGTGGGGCATAAAAACCAACTCTTCTTCTTCCTCCTCACCCCTGTGAGAGGTTCTTCTACTAGTTATGCCAACACAGACATACACCACTTACTGGAAAACAGAGTCATTCTTTCGTGCACCAGTCAAGTTGTACATGACCAGTCCAGGTTGTATGAACACAACAGGCTGCCTTATACTGAAAGAAGGCCACCAGGGTCTCAGGTGAATTACTTTCTCATTACCTGCTACCAGATCCTTTTGACTGGAGATGTCAGGGACTGAACTTTTGCACGCCAAGCAGATGCTCCGCCATTGAGCCCCTCTAAGTTCATCTCTTCCCATATATGCCCCGGAGGTCGCTTCGTTCAGCCTCCCAAGATAGGCTGACTGTCCCTGGCCCAAGAGATGCCCATCTTGCCTCTACCAGAAACAGGTCCTTTAAAGTCCTGGGCCCAACCTGGTGGAATCAGCTCCCTATGGAGATCCGGGCCCTACCTGGCTTGTTAGCCTTTCCTAGGGCCTGTAAAACGGAGCTGTTCCACCAGGTCTTTGAGTGAGGCAGCGGGCATCTACCCATTAGTTCGGTTGGCCTCCCCTACCACACTGCTATACTATCCTACTGCACTGATTTGCTGTACTGCCCTGCTACATCATTTTATTATACTGTCCTGACGGACCATTTTGTTATACTGAATATCGTAATGGGTTGCTTTATTATTATGCTGTTATGATTTTACTGTGGTTTTATTATGTTGTATTCCGCTCGGAGCCCCGATGGGGGAATGGGCGGAATATAAACAAACAACTAATAATAATAACGATCATAAAATAATAATAATCTGCCTCCCAAAGATTCCTCATGACTCACGTGGAGCTCAACTGGTGATACGCCTAGCCCCAGTGCCATCTTCTTGGCTCTCCAGCATGCAGCAGAGATGGATGGGGAGGGATGGTGGCTCAGTGGTAGAGCATCTGCTCGGAAAGCAGAAGGCCCCAGGTTCAGTCCCTGGCATCTCCAAAAAAGGGTCCAGGCAAATAGGCGTGAAAAACCTCAGCTTGAGACCCTGGAGAGCCACTGCCAGTCTGAGAAGACAATACTGACTTTGATGGACTGAGGGTCTGATTCAGTATAAGGCAGCTTCATATGTTCATTCTCGAGTCTAGAAGAAGCCATGCCAGGAACTGGATCAAGGGCATCTTCTAAATACAAAGCATGTGCATAGCTAGGAAGTTCTGGCCACTTCGCCACTCTGAGAAGGAAATGCCACAGTGGCACGCATGTCTTCCGTCTCTGGGTTTCCCTCTGCTTGGGCCCGGTGCCTAATATCAGCAGATGTGCTGGAAAGGTGGCAGCTGCTCTATCCAATGAACTCACCTACAAGCATCCTTTTTCAGGATCGGCAACAACAGCTTATGGAAAACATCAGAAGAGCTCTGCTGCATCAGACCAGTGGTCCATCTAGTCCAGCCTCTTGTCTCACACAGTGGCCATCCAGTTCCTCTGGAGAGCCAACAACAGGGCAGAGAGGCCGAGGCCTTCATAAGAACTCAGAAGAGCCCTCCTGGATCAGACCAGTGGTCCATCTAGTCCAGCATCCTGTCTCACACAGGGGCCAACCAGTTCCTCTGGAGGGCCAACAACAAGGCAAAGAGGCCGAGGCCTTCATTAGAACATTAGAAGAGCCCTGCTGGATCAGACAAGTGGTTCATCTAGTCCAGCCTCCTGTCTCACACACTGGCCAACCAGTTCCTCTGGAGGGACAACAACAGGGCAGAGAGCCCAAGGCCTTCATAAGAACATCAGAGGAGCCCTGCTGGATCAGACCAGGGGTCCATCCAGTCCAGTCTCCTGTCTCACACAGGGGGCAACCAGTTCCTCTGGAGGGCCAACCACAGGGCACAGAGGCTGAGGCCTTCCCCTGATGCTGTCTCCTGGCTCTGGGATTTCAAAGATTAGTGCCTCTGAATGTGGAGGTTCCCCTGAGTCACCATGGCTAGCAGCCAGTTATAGTCTTATTCTCCATGAATCTACCTAAATCGCCTTTTCAAGTTGTTCATTCCTGTTGCTATCACTACATCCTCCGGCAGTAAATTCCACACTGTAACTACACTGTAATGTTCTCTATCTGTCATTAACTATCTATATTCAGGGAGGGGCTGTGGCTTGGTGGTAAAGCATCTGCTGGGCATCCAGAACAGAAAAAAGGGAAGAACAGGGGTGTCAAACTCATATGTTATGAGGGATGGATCTGACATAAATGTGACCTCGTTGGGCCGAGCCATATCAGGCCAGGCCATGTTGGGCCAGGTCATGTGTGTAACTATTTAAGATTAGGTAGCAGAGATATAAATTTTATAAACAACACAGACATATATATTTAAAAACTTAAAAACATGCTTCAAATGTTAGCACTCATTTGTCTTAAAGATGCTTTCTTTGTATTTCTCCCATAGGAATCAGAGAACTGGGCAAAGGAAGCTCTGGCTCTTTCCTTCCTTCCCCAAGGGACTGTGGAGGAGAGGAGCCTCAGCCAATAGAAGGAAGAGAGGCTTGACTCAGCAGCTCTGCTGTGCAACTGAGAGAGTCTGGCAAAGCAAGCTATCCCTCCCTCTTCTTCCCCAAGGGAGGCGCCTCAGCCAATGGAGAAAACAGAGGTTTTGCTCTGTAGCGCCTGTGTGATTGAGCAAGCCTGGCAAAGCAAGCTGTTATACAAAAGGAAGCAAGAGAGAGGGAGAAGGTAGCAGATGACAGCCAGTTGCCCGGGGGGCCTGATAGGAGCCCTCCGGGGGCATGATTCGGCCCCCAAACCGCATTTTTGACACCTCTGGGCTAGAACTACAAAAAACTGGACTTTCTGATCTTTGTCTTCAAATGGTCCCACAAGTCACGATCAACTTACTGAGTTTCTCCAACCAGTCATCTGCTCTTTGCCTTTTCCTCTCCTTCTCCCTTGGCCCTCACTCCATTCCCCCCCACCCCAACCCGCCGCGCTGCTCACCGTTGCTGTGATTTCCTGGCTGCTGGGTATTCTTATGAGTCCCATATGTTATAATCGAGTACCGCTGTTCTGCGTCATATAGGAAGACCTTGGGGGGGTGGGGTGGGGGACAAGCCTAGAGCTGCTGCGGCAGGCGATTGGAATTCTCAAGGACTTTCAGAGTACTGATCCAAGCGCAGACGTCCTTGCTCTCCTTTTGGCAGGCTGCTTGCAAAACATTTCAATCAGGGGCAGTAAGGGTTTTTTTGGGATACTTCCAGATGCCCCGTCCAGCTGGGGTGACAGTTATGGAGGAGGAAAGTCCCTGGTTCAAATCCCAAATAGCTTGGCCCGGACAATACAAACTGTGAAGTCCTTGGTTCAAATCCCAACTCAGCCACCTTCCCAGCAGATCAGTTTTTAGGCCAACCGTGATTTCTTTCAGTTTGAGATCCTTATGTCCTACTTTGTCAGGCTGTTACAAAGGTAAGGCACTTCAAGAATTCTGAACACTCTTATATGAAGGCTAATTACCACAACGGCCAATATCCAAGGACTGGTCCATATCGCAATGGGAAATCCACTGGATAGAGCCTGTCACAGCTGCCAAATCGGGTTCTGCAAACCTGGGGTGGGAGTGGGGAACAGATCTGCAGAGAAATCTCAACCCTAGGTCTGGGGGAACATCTCTTGTCTCGCAAGCCCTGTGAAACTGTCCCAAGCCCGATAGGGCGTGGATGTATCATGTACGTTTTAAATTGTTAGCTCCTTTCTTAGCCCCTGTAAGGACAGAAAGGCAGGGTGCAAATTTTGTAAATAAATAAGTGCAAAAAAGCCAAGGGCTTACAAAAAAGGGCAGCCATCCAAGTAGTTCAGGGGCGGCCAAACTTGCTTAACGAAAGAGCCACATAGAATAAATGTCAGATCTTTGAGAAGAGGGAAGGAGAAAAGGAAGGAAGGAGGGAAAAAAGGAGGGAGGGAAGGCAGAAAGGAGGGAAGGAGGGAAGGAAGGAGGGAAGGAAGGAAGGAAGGAAGGAAGGAGGGAGGGAGGGAAGGAGGGAGGGAAGGAAGGAAGGAAGGAAGGAGGGAGGGAGGGAGGGAGGGAGGGAAGGAAGGAAGGAAGGAAGGAAGGAAGGAAGGAAGGAAGGAAGGAAGGAAGGAAGGAAGGAAGGAAGGAAGGAAGGAAGGAAGGAGGGAGGGAGGGAGGGAGGGAGGGAGGGAGGGAGGGAGGGAAGGAAGGAAGGAAGGAAGGAAGGAAGGAAGGAAGGAAGGAAGGAAGGAAGGAAGGAAGGAAGGAAGGAAGGAAGGAAGGAAGGAAGGAAGGAAGGAAGGAGGGAAGGAGGGAAGGAGGGAAGGAAGGAGGAAGGGAAGGAAGGAAGGAAGGAGGAAGGGAAGGAAGGATATACGGGAGTGAGGAGAGAGAGGTGGAAAGAGAGCAACTTTCAATTTAAATGCATTGTCAAAGCAACCAGCTGGCTCAGCTTGGAGAAGTGATTTAAAGAAACAAATGCCTTCTCCTAGCTGGCCAATGGGGCAGTGAGAACTTTGAGAGCCACACAATATGTGTGAAAGAGCCACATGTGGCTCCCGAGTCACAGCTTGGCCACCCCTGATCTAGTTCCTCCCCTCCTCTAGTGTAACATTTGCCTTATTTGGGGAAGTCACAACAGTCCGGTTATTCCTTCCTTTGTCATTGTTAGCCAGTAATGTGAAGTAGTGGAGGGTGTGTTTGTGTAGCTTGGTAGGGAGCATGACAGTTCCAGATAAGGCAAGTTGGTTAGATCAGGTCCCCAACATAGCACCCACCAATACCCTTTTAAGAAGTCCGCAGAGCCAGGGAGGCTTGTGCCCAGCAAGGCTCCTGATTGGCTGTGCCAACTAAAAGGCATGCTGTTAAACAGAGCACCTGCCTTAAATGTTGAAAGCTTAACTCTGAAAGTTTTGCATAATCTTGCTCCCTGATAATTGGTTTCTGGCTCCGCCTCCTGTGGAAACCATTTTGTTGTTACACTCACCGATCTATACAGGGCTTTTTTTTTGTAGCAGGAACTCCTTTGCCTATTAGGCCACACACACACACACTGATGTAGCCTAATCGTTCCAGAGTTTACAGGGCTCTTCTTACAGGGCCTACTGTAAGCTCCAGGAGGACAGGCTACATCAGGGGGGTGCGGCCTAATATGCAAAGGAGGTCCTGCTAGAATTCCTTCCAGGGCTCTCAGTACAGGGCCTATTGGAAGCTCCAGGAGGATTGGCTACATCAGGGGTGTGTGGCCTAATATGCAAAGGAGGTCCTGCTAGAATTCCTTACAGGGCTCTTCTTACAGGGCCTACTGTAAGCTCCAGGAGGACAGGCTACATCAGGGGGGTGCGGCCTAATATGCAAAGGAGTTGCTGCAAAAAAAAAGCCCTGATCCCTGTATCAGAATTCCAAAATTGTCCATAGGCTCAAAAAGGTTGGGGACCCCTGGATTACATTCCTCAGCAGGGCTGAGTGGGGAGTAGCTGTACGGCCGATAGTTTTAAAGCAAGATGATGATTTTAAGGTGGCTTGACCTTCATTCACCCCGACCTTTAAGCTGTTCAGTAGCAACCAAGCGCTAACCCTTCAACACATTTACCTTGCCAGTTTCTGCCGCAAGCAGTTTTTAATTTTGACTCTTGTCTTAATCCACTACATTACTTTGAGATGTTTACAAGCTCCTCGCTGCTGAAATCAGAAGGAGGGGGGGGGAGAGGAAGGAGAGAACAGACAATGTGTAATTCCCAAATCCTGTATTAAAATCAAAGACCTGCCTCACTTGTTTTAACACATTTTTTTGTTGGTTGCCTGCAGCAAAATGCATTGTGTGAGGATAATTACTTAGTTCTTCAAATATCCCGGTGCCAGTTGGAATTGCTTTATCTGTGGTGTCGATCTTGTTCAAGCTGCAGAAGCGAGACTCCACGAGTCTATAAGGAGACTGCAGGTTGCTGGCAAGCAAAGCAGCCTGTAGACTTAGCCTCATTTTTTTTTTTTTACATTGGCATTATGGAACATTCTGGACCTCTGGCGTCCAGAGGGCCAGCTTACCTTTTGGGCAAAAGATTCTCATTATTACCATGGATCTGGATTTTGAAGGTGTCTTCCTCTACCCCTACTTCCTGTTTGGCACAGATACACAAACACATGAAACTGTGTTATACTGAACCAGGCGGACCCTTGTCCCATAGAACTTTTAACTGGAGATACTGGAGATTGAACCTGGGACCATAAGAATGTAAGAGAAACCATGTTGGAAGAAGCCAATGGCCCATCCAGTCCAACACTCTGTGTCACATAAGAACATAAGAGAAGCCATGTTGGATCAGGCCAATGGCCCATCCAGTCCAACACTCTGTGTCACATAAGAGAAGCCACGTTGGATCAGGACAATGGCCCATCCAGTCCAACACTCTGTGTCACATAAGAACATAAGAGAAGCCACGCTGGATCAGGCCAATGGCCCATCCAGTCCAACACTCTGTGTCACATAAGAACATAAGAGAAGCCACGTTGGATCAGGACAATGGCCCATCCAGTCCAACACTCTGTGTCACATAAGAACATAAGAGAAGCAATGTTGGATCAGGCCAATGGCCCCTCCAGTCCAACACTTTGTGTCACATAAGAACATAAGAGAAGCCACGTTGGATCAGGCCATTGGCCCCTCCAGTCCAACACTTTGTGTCACATAAGAACATAAGAGAAGCCACGTTGGATCAGGCCAATGGCCCACCCAGTCCAACACTCTGTGTCACATAAGAACATAAGAGAAGCCACGTTGGATCAGGACAATGGCCCCTCCAGTCCAACACTCTGTGTCACATAAGAACATAAGAGAAGCCACGTTGGATCAGGCCAATGGCCCCTCCAGTCCAACACTCTGTGTCACATAAGAACATAATTCAAAATCATTGAATATACAATTACAAACTCAAAAAATTTTGTTTCGGTGGTATTTAACACCTCAGAGATTGAGCCACATGGCGATAAATCAATCCTCCAAATGTTGGAAAAATTGTGGAGAGGTGGGCACATATATACACTGCTGGTGGTCTTGCCCGACGGTGCAGTCGTTTTGGGCAGTAATTGTGGCAAAAATCAAGGATATCACAGGCTATAGTTTACCCTTAAGATTGGAACTCATTTTGCTTGACTGTTGGAAAGATATTTCTATTACTTCTCTCAATAAATCCCTGATATCCCTTTTACTAGCTGCTGCTAAAATGGTGTTAGCCCAATTTTGGAAATCTCCCAATATTCCTCCAGTTAAAGCCTGGTATGCTAAAATCTGGGAGGTCTATGCTATGGACAAGATAGCAGATAGTTTATGCAATATAAACAATTCAGAAAGTAACGAATCTCTGATGTACAAGTGGCTTCCATTTCTTAAATTTTCTTTTGGTCCTGTAGATCAGATGGGTACATGTATACCTGGTAGATATTATGACATTATTAATTTGATGTAATTAATATATAGACAGAGTACTTATTTTTTAATTCAGCTGCCAATTATGTATGTGTGTGTGAATGTATGTATGTGTTGTTTTGTTTGTATTTTGTGTATATATATATATATATATATATATATATATATATATATATATATATTGTTTTCTGCTGTTATGCTATGCTTATACGCAAAGAATGATTGCTGATACAGTCATTGATTGCTTTATTTGTATGTTTATTAAATTCAATAAAAAAGTTTTTGGACAAAAAAAAACATAAGAACATAAGAGAAGACACATTGGATCAGGCCAATGGTCCCTCCAGTCCAACACTCTGTGTCACATAAGAACATAAGAGAAGCCATGTTGGATCAGGCCAATGGCCCATCCAGTCCAACACTCTGTGTCACACGTAAGAACATAAGAGAAGCCATGTTGGATCAGGCCAGTGGCCCATCCAGTCCAACACTCTGTGTCCACATAAGAACATAAGAGAAGCCACGATGGATCAGGCCAATGGCCCATCCAGTCCAACACTCTGTGTCACATAAGAACATAAGAGAAGCCACGTTGGATCAGGCCAGTGGCCCATCCAGTCCAACACTCTGTGTCACATAAAAACATAAGAGAAGCTACGTTGGATCAGGCCAATGGCCCCTCCAGTCCAACACTCTGTGTCACATAAGAACATAAGAGAAGCCACGTTGGATCAGGCCAATGGCCCCTCCAGTCCAACACTCTGTGTCACACATAAGAACATAAGAGAAGCCACGTTGGATCAGGCCAATGGTCCCTCCAGTCCAACACTCTGTGTCACATAAGAACATAAGAGAAGCCATGTTGGATCAGGCCAATGGCCCATCCAGTCCAACACTCTGTGTCACATAAGAACATAACAGAAGCCATGTTGGATAAGGCCAATGGCCCATCCAGTCCAACACTGTACAGAGCAAGCGATTTGGCTGCTGCATAAACTAGTTTGCTCTGGGGCCCTCCTTCCTGAGCTGAGACAAAAAATGTGTGACCTGGAGGCTAAAAAAACTGTGAGCTAACTCACACCAACTCACCTTAGATGGAACTATGCTCCTCTTGTCCTCTGCACTTGGGTTCCACCTGCCACAATGGCCATTGTGTGACTGCGCCCCGTAGGATTGCCAATGCCCAGTTGGGGGCAGGAGATCCCCTGGTTTGGAGACCCTCCCCCCATTTCAGGGTGATCAGAGAGCAGGCGGGGGAGGGAAATGTCTGCTGGGCACTCCATTATTCCCTATGGAGACTGATTCCCATAGAGAATAATCGATCCGCGGGTATCTGGGGCTCTGGGGGGGACTGTTTTTGAGGTAGAGGCACCAAATTTGCAGCATAGCTGCCAGCACCTCTCTTCAAAAAACCCTCCAAGTTTCAAAAGGACTGGACCAGAGGGTCCAATTCTATGAGCCCCCAAAGAAGGTATCCCTATTCTTAAGAACATAAGAGAAGCCATGTTGGATCAGGCCAATGGCCCATCCAGTCCAACACTCTGTGTCACACAGTGGCCAAATATATAGTACTTCCTTTTAACTGTTTTAACCTGACTGCTCAGCAATTTCATTGAATGCCCACGAGTTCTTGTATTGTGAGAAAGGAAGAAAAGGACTTCTTTCTCTACTTTCTCCATCCCATGCATAATCTTGTAAACCTCTATCATGTCACCCTGCAGTCGACGTTTCTCCAAGCTAAAGAGCCCCAAGCATTTTAAACTTTCTTCATAGGGAAAGTGTTCCAAACCTTTAATCATTCTAGTTGCCCTTTTCTGGACTTTTTCCAATGCTATAATATCCTTTTTGAGGTGCGGTGACCAGAATTGTACACAGTATTCCAAATGAGACCGCACCATCGAATTATACAGGGGCATTATGATATTGGCTGATTTGTTTTCAATTCCCTTCCTAATAATTCCCAGCATGGCGTTGGCCTTTTTTATTGCAATTGCACACTGTCTTGACATTTTCAGTGAGTTATCTACCACGACCCCAAGATCTGTCTCTTGGTCAGTCTCTGCCAGTTCACAACGCATCAACTTGCATTTGTAGCTGGGATTCTTGGCCCCAATGTGCATTACTTTGCACTTGGCCACATTGAACCGCATCTGCCACATTGATGCCCACTCACCCAGCCTCAACAGATCCCTTTGGAGTTCCTCACAATCCTCTCTGGTTCTCACCACCCTGAACAATTTAATGTCATCTGCAAATTGGCCAATTCACTGCTTACTTCTTCATCATTTCCTATGGAAGGAAGGCATTTAAAAGGTGTGCAGTCCCTTGAAATGGGATGGCCAGAACTCCCCTTGGACTTCAATCATGCTTGTCACAACCTTTCTCCTGGCTCCACCCCCAAAGTCTCTTGGCTCCACCCCTAAAATCCCCAGATATTCCTTGAATTGGACTTGGCAACCCTAGCACCCCACCACCTTGTGTCCGAATTCCAAAGGTGCAATCAGGCTCAAAAAACTCGGGGACCCCTGCCTTATAGCATCACCTTCAAATTACTGAGTCAGGGCTTTAAGAGCTGCTGAGAAATAAAAAAAAAATCTTAGAAATTGACAGAACTGCAAGAAAAAGAATGCGGAAGGTGCTCTCTGCTTCTCCCCAACACAGACACGAACGCCTGCCGGCCTTACCATTTTGATGCCCGTAGAGAACGCGACCGGCTTGACCAGTTTGGGAATCTCCAGCTGCATTTCTAGCTGCGTGGACCGATCTTTATGCTGGGCGAGCAGCAGCGAGGCAGGCAGATGAGAACTCTCCTGTAAACGGTGGGAAAAGGGGGAAAAGAACACCAGTAAACTGATTTCAAAGGCGTACAGCAGGGGTGGCCAAACTTGCTTAATGTAAGAGCCACAAGAATAAACGTCAGATGTTTGAGGGAGGGAGGGAGGGAGGAAGGGAGGGAGGGAGGGAAGGAAGGAAGGAAGGAAGGAAGGAAGGAAGGAAGGAAGGAAGGAAGGAAGGAAGGAAGGAAGGAAGGAAGGAAGGAAGGAAGGAAGGAAGGAAGGAAGGAAGGAAGGAAGGAAGGAAGGAAGGAAGGAAGGAAGGAAGGAAGGCTGGCTGGCTCACGTTGTGATCAAAGATTTCAGGTTTTCACGGCTGGTAACATCATTAGGGTTTGTAGAATCTTTCGGGCTCAAGTGCCGTGTTCTACTGGAGAAAGTTTTTCTTCCAGACGTTTCGTTCTCAGCTGCGGAGAACATCCTCAACGCCACTGAGGATGTTCTCCGCAGCTGAGAACGAAACGTCTGGAAGAAAAACTTTCTCCAGTAGAACACGGCACTTGAGCCTGAAAGATTCTACAAACCCTAATAATCTCACATTGTGGGTAGGTATTTTGGGCTCCTGGGAGTTCTCTTCCTATGCAGTTTGCAATGGCTGAATTTAGCATTGGGGGCTGTTTAGATGAAACCAGAGGTGGCCAAATATACTTAACGTAAGAGCCACATAGAATAAACCTCAAATGTTTAGGAGCCATAAGACATGAATGTCAGATGCTTGAGAGCTGCAGGAAGGGAGGGAAAGAGGGAAGAGAGGGAAGGTGGAAGGAAGGAAGATGGGGAGGTAGAAAGAGAGAGGTGAAAGGAAAGCAACTTTAACTTTAAATGCATTCTCCAAGCCACCAGCTGGTTTGGTTGGAGAAGTGATTTAAAGAGACAAATGCCTTCTCCAAACCGGCGGACAAGGTGGGGGGGGGGCTTCGAGAGCCACACAATATGTGCTAAAGAGCCACATATGGCACCTGAGCCATTTTGGCCACCCCTGGCATACAGCAACCATTCCCATCAGCCCTGTGTGTTCCTAGAACGACAAACTACACCTCCAAAGGCTGAGGGATCCCCCCCCCCCCAAGAAGAATACAGTACAGCTCATTATTCCAGTTTACCGGCCGGGGGGGGGGGGGGAGATGACTTTGGGGTAAGAAGGGAGAAAGCTGCAGCAGGCTCATAAAACAGAACAACCTGCAAACAGCTGTTTTTTATAGATTTCCTCACTAAACAACAATATAACAAGGGCCTTAATGCCAGACAGCCGAGGCAGCCAAATATATTTGGGGGGAGGGATAAACTCTTAATAATCATTAGAACTTAATCACAGAAACAAGCAGCACAGAAATCCGCCTTAACTCAGATCAGATGTTTATCTAAGACACATTCCTCCGGCCAATGAACTCCCACCAGTTTCAAATTGTTTCTCCATTAGGTTTCACCTGAAGCCTTTGGGGAGGAGATCCTTGCTCCATTTTTGTACAAAGGCGCCATTGTACACACAACCCACAGCACATTATTTTCTACTTTAGTGCCTTTCTTTTCCTTTTTCTTTTTTTTTTCGGGATGCCAATCAAACTTTTTTTAAAAAAAAAAAGAGAGAGAGAAAGTGTGGCATTCATACATATGAAATAATAAAGCGCCTTGGAAACAATTTAATTACTTTCCAAACCTTACGAGCGGCGAACAACGGAAAGATTGTTCTCGCTTATGAGAAATGCATGAGAAACGAAAAACTTTGGGCAAAAATAACCTTGCCTGGGACTAGACGGGGTGCCGATGGTGGGGTGGCCGCAAAGAACGACAACTTGGTGTTGCCAAACTCCAGTGGGTAAAAAATGTAACCCAAAGGTTCCAGGATAATTTTGTTGTTGTTCAGTCGCACAGTCGAGTCAGACTCTTTGCAACCCCATGGACAAAGTCACACCAGGCCCTCCTGTCTTCCACCATCCTCCGAAGTCTGCTCAAATTCGTGTTTGTTACATTAGTAACAACGGCTCCGAATCGTGGGTTTTATACCATCATCACCTGAGACTCCTTGAGCGCTTTCATCAGCGCTGCCTTCGCACCATCCTCAACATCCACTGGAGTGACTTTGTGACCAACACTGAAGTCCTCAAGCGGGCGGAGGTTACAAGCATCGAGGCATTGCTGTTGAAGACGCAGCTGCGCTGGGCAGGGCATATCTCCAGGATGGAAAACCACCGCCTTCCCAAAATTGCCCTGTATGGCGAAGTTTCCACTGGCCATCGAAATAGAGGGGCACCAAAGAAGAGGTACAAGGACTCCTTGAAGAAATCCCTTGGTACCTGCTGCATTAACCAGCACCAATGGTCTGACCTAGCCTCAGATCGCAAAGCATGGAGGCATACCATCCACCAGGCTGTCTCTTCCTTTGAGAACGCACGCATAGCTGGTCTTGAGGACAAAAGGAGATTGAGGAAGAATCGTACTGCTACAGCACCAACCCCAAATCAGACTTTTCCCTGCAGCCACTGTGGCCGGACCTGCCTGTCCTACATTGGTCTTGTCAGCCACCAGCGAGCCTGCAACAGACGTGGACTACTCTGCACCTTTCTTAAATCTTCGTTCGCGAAGTCAAGCCGAGAGAGAGAGAGAGAGAGACATTAGTAACACTGTCCAGCCATCTCATCTTTTGCCATCCACTTCTTCTTTTGCCTTCTGTCTTTCCCAGCATCAGGATCTTCTCCAGGGAGTGCTCCCTTCTCATTGGGTGGCTAAAGTATTTGAGCTTCAGCTTCAGCATCTGACCTTCCAGGGAACAGTCTGGGTTGATTTCCCTTAGGACTGACTGATTGGATCTTCTTGCAGTCCAAGGGACTCTCAAGATTCTTCTCCAGCCCCACATCTCAAAAGCATCTATTTTTCTGCGCTCAGCCTTCCTCATGGTCCAGCTCTCACAGCCATACATCACTACAGTCATTCCGGGATAAACCAGCCTCAAAACAACTCAAATATAACGAAATATAATGAACGGTTCTTATTAATTATATTGAAGTCAATTTACAAAATAAGTTTAGAATAAATATTACAATGCAAAGCAGGAATATAAACGATGAGTCTGAAAGTTAGGGCTTTTTTTATAGCAGAAACTCCTTTGCATATTAGGCCACACCCTCCAATGTAGCCAATACTCCATGAGCTACAGTCGGCCCTGGACTAAGACTGTACTGACTGTTCAGAGACTAGGGTTGCCAATCCCCAGGTGGAGGCAGGGGATCCCCTGGTTTGGAGGCCCTCCCCCCCTTCAGGGTCATCAGAAAGCGGGGAGGGAGGGGAGGGAAATGTCTGCTGGGAACTCTGTTATTCCCTTTGGAAATTTATTCCCATAGAAAATCATGGAAAATTGATCCGCGGGTATCTGGGGCTCTGGGGGGGAGCTGTTTCTTGGGGTAGAGGCACCAAATTTTCAGTATAGCATCTAGTGCCTCTCCCCAAAATACCTCCCAAGTTTCAAAAGGATTGGACCAGGGGATCCAATCACATTTAAAGGGACGGCACACCTTTTCAATGCCTTCCTTCCATAGGAAATAATGGGTAGGGGCACCTTCTTTTGGGGCTCATAGAATTGGACCCCCTAGTCCAACCTTTTTGAAACTTGGGGGGTATTTTGGGGAGAGGCACTAGATGCTGTACTGAAAATGTGGTGCCTCTACCTCAAAAGACAGTCCCCCCCCAGAGCCCCAGATATCCGTGGATCAATTCTCCATGATTTTTATGGGAATAAATCTCCATAGGGAATTATAGAGTTCCCAGCAGTCATTTCCCTCCCCTCCCCCCGCTTTCTGACGACCCTGAAGCAGGGGGAGGGTCTCCAAACCAGTGGATCCCCTGCCCCCACCTGGGGATTGGAAACCCTACCACACACCCCTGATGTAGCCAATCCTCCTGGAGCTTCCAATAGGCCCTGTACGAAGAGCCCTGTAAGGAATTCTAGCAGGACCTCCTTTGCATATTAGGCCACACCCACCCCTGATGTAGCCAATCCTCCTGGAGCTTCCAGTAGGCCCTGTACTGAGAGCCCTGTAAGGAATTCTGGCAGGATCTCCTTTGCCTATTAGGCCACACACCCCTGATGTAGCCAGTCCTCCTGGATCTTACAGTAGGCCCTGTACTGAGAGCCCTGTAAGGAATTCTAGCAGGACCTCCTTTGCATATTAGGCCACACCCACCCCTGATGTAGCCAATCCTCCTGGAGCTTCCAGTAGGCCCTGTACTGAGAGCCCTGTAAGGAATTCTGGCAGGATCTCCTTTGCCTATTAGGCCACACACCCCTGATGTAGCCAATCCTCCTGGATCTTACAGTAGGCCCTGTACTGAGAGCCCTGTAAGGAATTCTAGCAGGACCTGCTTTGCATATTAGGCCACACACCCCTGATGTAGCCAATCCTCCTGGAGCTTCCAATAGGCCCTGTACTGAGAGCCCTGTAAGGAATTCTAGCAAGACCTCCTTTGCACATTAGGCCACACACCCCTGATGTAGCCAATCCTCCTGGAGCTTACAGTAGGCTCTGTACTTAGAGCCCTGTAAGCTCTTGGAGGACTGGCTACATCAGGGGGGTGTGGCCTGATAGGCAAAGGAGTTCCTGCTACAAACAAAGCTCTGGCTACTGGCATTAAAGTCGTGAGCTACTGCACGAATTACTGAAGAGGTCAGGGCCCTGAGGGATATTGGACAATTCCGCAGGGCCTGTAAGACAGTCCTCTTCCGGTTGGCCTATAACTGACCGGTACTAAAACTATCAAAACATCAAAGGAAGTCATAGATAGCATATTGTTGGACTGATGTACTGATTTTAATGTTTTTTTAATGTTTTAATGATGTAAACTGTTATTGTATTTAAAATTAGAGTTTTACTGTTAGAAACCCTCTGTGTTGTGAGCCACCCTGAGCCCGCTTCGGTGGGGTAGGGTGGGATATAAATCAAATCAATAGATAGATAGATAGATAGATAGATAGATAGATAGATAGATAGATAGATAGATAGATAGAGAGATAGAGAGATAGAGAGATAGAGAGATAGAGAGATAGATAGATAGATAGATAGATAGATAGATAGATAGATAGATAGATAGATAGATAGATAGATAGATAGATAGATAGATAGATGATAGATAGATAGATAGATAGATAGATAGATAGATAGATAGATAGATGATAGATAGATGATAGATAGATAGATAGATAGATAGATGATAGATAGATAGATAGATAGATAGATAGATAGATAGATAGATAGATAGATAGATGATAGATAGATAGATAGATAGATAGATAGATGATAGATAGATAGATAGATGATAGATAGATAGATAGATGATAGATAGATGATAGATAGATAGATAGATAGATAGATGATAGATAGATAGATAGATAGATAGATGATAGATAGATAGATAGATAGATAGATAGATAGATAGATAGATAGATAGATGATAGATAGATGATAGATAGATAGATAGATAGATAGATAGATAGATAGATGATAGATAGATAGATAGATAGATAGATAGATAGATAGATAGATAGATGATAGATAGATAGATAGATAGATGATAGATAGATAGATAGATAGATAGATGATAGATAGATAGATAGATAGATAGATAGATGATAGATAGATAGATAGATAGATAGATAGATAGATAGATGATAGATAGATAGATAGATAGATGATAGATAGATAGATAGATAGATAGATAGATAGATAGATAGATAGATAGATGATAGATAGATAGATAGATAGATGATAGATAGATGATAGATAGATAGATAGATAGATAGATAGATAGATAGATAGATAGATAGATAGATAGATAGATAGATAGATGATAGATAGATAGATAGATAGATAGATAGATAGATAGATGATAGATAGATAGATGATAGATAGATAGATAGATAGATAGATAGATAGATAGATAGATAGATGATAGATAGATAGATAGATAGATAGATGATAGATAGATAGATAGATAGATAGATAGATAGATGATAGATAGATAGATAGATAGATGATAGATAGATAGATAGATAGATAGATGATAGATAGATAGATAGATGATAGATAGATAGATAGATAGATAGATAGATAGATAGATAGATAGATAGATAGATAGATAGATGATAGATAGATAGACAGACAGACAGATAGATAGATAGATAGATAGATAGATGATAGATAGATAGATAGATAGATAGATAGATAGATGATAGATAGATAGATAGATAGATAGATGATAGATAGATAGATAGATAGATAGATAGATAGATGATAGATAGATGATAGATAGATAGATAGATGATAGATAGATAGATAGATAGATAGATAGATGATAGATAGATAGATAGATAGATAGATAGATAGATAGATAGATAGATAGATAGATAGATGATAGATAGATAGATGATAGATAGATAGATGATAGATAGATAGATAGATAGATAGATAGATAGATGATAGATAGATAGATAGATGATAGATAGATAGATAGATAGATAGATAGATAGATAGATGATAGATAGATAGATAGATAGATGATAGATAGATGATAGATAGATAGATAGATAGATAGATAGATAGATAGATAGATGATAGATAGATAGATAGATGATAGATAGATAGATAGATAGATGATAGATAGATAGACAGACAGACAGACAGACAGACAGACAGATAGATAGATAGATAGATAGATAGATAGATAGATAGATAGATAGATGATAGATTGATGATAGATAGATGATAGATAGATAGATAGATAGATAGATAGATAGATAGATGATAGATAGATAGATAGATAGATAGATAGATGATAGATAGATGATAGATAGATAGATAGATAGATAGATAGATAGATAGATGATAGATAGATAGATGATAGATAGATAGATAGATAGATAGATAGATAGATAGATAGATGATAGATAGATAGATAGATAGATAGATAGATGATAGATAGATAGATAGATAGATAGATAGATAGATAGATAGATAGATGATAGATAGATAGATAGATAGATGATAGATAGATAGATAGATAGATAGATAGATAGATAGATAGATAGATAGATAGATGATAGATAGATAGATGATAGATAGATAGATAGATAGATAGATAGATAGATAGATAGATAGATGATAGATAGATAGATAGATAGATAGATAGATAGATAGATAGATAGATGATAGATAGATGATAGATAGATAGATAGATAGATGATAGATAGATGATAGATAGATGATAGATAGATAGATGATAGATAGATGATAGATAGATAGATAGATAGATAGATAGATAGATAGATGATAGATAGATAGATAGATAGATAGATAGATAGATAGATGATAGATAGATAGATAGATAGATAGATAGATAGATAGATAGATGATAGATAGATAGATGATAGATAGATAGATAGATAGATAGATAGATAGATAGATGATAGATAGATAGATAGATGATAGATAGATAGATAGATAGATAGATAGATAGATAGATAGATAGATAGATAGATAGATAGATAGATGATAGATAGATAGATAGATAGATAGATAGATAGATAGATGATAGATAGATGATAGATATATAGATGATAGATAGATAGATAGATAGATAGATAGATGATAGATAGATAGATAGATGATAGATAGATAGATAGATAGATAGATAGATAGATAGATAGATGATAGATAGATAGATGATAGATAGATAGATAGATAGATAGATAGATAGATGATAGATAGATAGATGATAGATAGATAGATAGATAGATAGATGATAGATAGATAGATAGATAGATAGATAGATAGATAGATAGATAGATAGATGATAGATAGATAGATGATAGATAGATAGATAGATAGATAGATAGATGATAGATAGATAGATAGATAGATAGATAGATGATAGATAGATAGATAGATGATAGATAGATAGATAGATAGATAGATAGATAGATAGATAGATAGATAGATAGATAGATAGATAGATAGATAGATGATAGATAGATAGATGATAGATAGATAGATGATAGATAGATAGATAGATAGATAGATAGATAGATAGATGATAGATAGATAGATAGATGATAGATAGATAGATAGATAGATAGATAGATAGATAGATAGATAGATGATAGATAGATGATAGATAGATAGATAGATAGATAGATAGATAGATAGATAGATAGATAGATAGATAGATAGATGATAGATAGATGATAGATAGATGATAGATAGATAGATAGATAGATAGATAGATAGATAGATAGATAGATAGATGATAGATAGATAGATAGATAGATAGATAGATGATAGATAGATAGATGATAGATAGATAGATAGATAGATGATAGATAGATAGATAGATAGATAGATAGATAGATAGATAGATAGATAGATAGATAGATAGATAGATAGATAGATAGATGATAGATAGATAGATGATAGATAGATAGATAGATAGATAGATAGATAGATAGATAGATAGATAGATAGATGATAGATAGATAGATAGATAGATAGATAGATAGATAGATAGATGATAGATAGATGATAGATAGATAGATAGATAGATAGATAGATAGATAGATAGATAGATAGATAGATAGATGATAGATAGATGATAGATAGATAGATGATAGATAGATGATAGATAGATAGATAGATAGATAGATAGATGATAGATAGATAGATAGATAGATAGATAGATAGATAGATAGATAGATAGATAGATAGATAGATAGATAGATAGATAGATAGATGATAGATAGATGATAGATAGATAGATGATAGATAGATAGATAGATAGATGATAGATAGATAGATAGATGATAGATAGATAGATGATAGATAGATAGATGATAGATAGATAGATGATAGATAGATAGATAGATGATAGATAGATAGATAGATAGATAGATAGATAGATAGATAGATAGATAGATAGATAGATGATAGATAGATAGATGATAGATAGATAGATAGATAGATGATAGATAGATAGATAGATAGATAGATAGATGATAGATAGATAGATAGATAGATAGATGATAGATAGATAGATGATAGATAGATAGATAGATAGATGATAGATAGATAGATGATAGATAGATAGATAGATAGATAGATAGATAGATAGATAGATAGATAGATAGATAGATAGATAGATAGATAGATAGATAGATAGATAGATAGATAGATAGATAGATAGATAGATGATAGATAGATAGATAGATGATAGATAGATAGATAGATAGATAGATAGATAGATGATAGATAGATAGATAGATAGATAGATAGATAGATAGATAGATAGATAGATGATAGATAGATGATAGATAGATGATAGATAGATAGATAGATAGATAGATAGATAGATAGATAGATAGATAGATAGATAGATAGATAGATAGATAGATAGATGATAGATAGATAGATAGATAGATGATAGATAGATAGATAGATAGATAGATAGATAGATAGATAGATAGATGATAGATAGATAGATAGATAGATGATAGATAGATGATAGATAGATAGATAGATAGATAGATAGATAGATAGATAGATGATAGATAGATAGATAGATGATAGATAGATAGATAGATAGATAGATAGATAGATAGATAGATAGATAGATAGATAGATGATAGATAGATGATAGATAGATGATAGATAGATAGATAGATAGATAGATAGATAGATAGATAGATAGATAGATAGATAGATAGATAGATAGATAGATAGATAGATAGATAGATAGATAGATAGATAGATAGATAGATAGATAGATAGATGATAGATAGATGATAGATAGATAGATAGATAGATAGATAGATAGATAGATAGATAGATAGATAGATAGATAGATAGATAGATAGATAGATAGATAGATAGATAGATAGATAGATAGATAGATAGATAGATAGATGATAGATAGATAGATAGATAGATAGATGATAGATAGATGATAGATAGATAGATAGATAGATAGATGATAGATAGATAGATAGATAGATAGATAGATAGATAGATAGATAGATAGATAGATAGATAGATAGATAGATAGATAGATAGATAGATAGATAGATAGATAGATAGATAGATAGATAGATGATAGATAGATAGATAGATAGATAGATAGATGATAGATAGATAGATAGATAGATAGATAGATAGATAGATAGATAGATAGATAGATAGATAGATAGATAGATAGATAGATGATAGATAGATAGATAGATAGATAGATAGATAGATAGATAGATAGATAGATAGATAGATAGATGATAGATAGATAGATAGATAGATGATAGATAGATAGATAGATAGATAGATAGATAGATAGATAGATAGATGATAGATAGATAGATAGATAGATAGATAGATAGATAGATAGATGATAGATAGATGATAGATAGATAGATAGATAGATAGATAGATAGATAGATAGATAGATAGATAGATAGATAGATAGATAGATAGATGATAGATAGATAGATAGATAGATAGATAGATAGATAGATGATAGATAGATAGATAGATAGATAGATAGATAGATAGATGATAGATAGATAGATAGATGATAGATAGATAGATAGATGATAGATAGATGATAGATAGATAGATAGATAGATAGATAGATAGATAGATAGATAGATAGATGATAGATAGATAGATAGATGATAGATAGATAGATAGATAGATAGATAGATAGATAGATAGATAGATAGATAGATGATAGATAGATGATAGATAGATGATAGATAGATAGATAGATAGATGATAGATAGATAGATAGATGATAGATAGATAGATGATAGATAGATAGATAGATAGATAGATAGATAGATAGATAGATGATAGATAGATGATAGATAGATGATAGATAGATAGATAGATAGATAGATGATAGATAGATAGATAGATAGATAGATAGATAGATGATAGATAGATAGATAGATAGATAGATAGATAGATAGATAGATAGATAGATGATAGATAGATAGATAGATAGATAGATAGATAGATAGATAGATGATAGATAGATGATAGATAGATAGATAGATAGATAGATAGATGATAGATAGATAGATAGATAGATAGATAGATGATAGATAGATAGATAGATAGATAGATAGATAGATAGATAGATAGATAGATAGATAGATGATAGATAGATAGATAGATAGATAGATGATAGATAGATAGATAGATAGATGATAGATAGATAGATAGATAGATAGATAGATGATAGATAGATAGATAGATAGATAGATAGATAGATAGATAGATAGATGATAGATAGATAGATGATAGATAGATAGATAGATAGATAGATAGATAGATAGATGATAGATAGATAGATAGATAGATAGATAGATAGATAGATGATAGATAGATAGATGATAGATAGATAGATAGATAGATAGATAGATGATAGATAGATAGATAGATAGATAGATAGATAGATAGATAGATAGATAGATAGATGATAGATAGATAGATAGATAGATAGATAGATAGATAGATAGATGATAGATAGAGAGATAGATAGATAGATGATAGATAGATAGATAGATAGATAGATAGATGATAGATAGAGAGATAGATAGATAGATAGATAGATAGATAGATAGATAGATGATAGATAGAGAGATAGATAGATAGATGATAGATAGATAGATAGATAGATAGATAGATAGATAGATAGATGATAGATAGATAGATAGATAGATAGATAGATAGATGATAGATAGAGAGATAGATAGATAGATGATAGATAGATAGATAGATAGATAGATAGATAGATAGATAGATGATAGATAGATGATAGATAGATAGATAGATAGATAGATAGATAGATAGATAGATAGATAGATAGATAGATGATAGATAGATAGATGATAGATAGATAGATAGATAGATAGATAGATAGATAGATAGATAGATAGATAGATAGATAGATAGATAGATAGATAGATAGATAGATAGATAGATAGATAGATAGATTGCGCTCTGGGGTCATCCTTCTTGAGCGAAGACAAAAAAGTGTGAGCTGGAGGTCAAAAGTCTGTGAGCTGGCTCACGCTAACTCAGCGTAGAGGGAACAGTGGCCTTGACCTCTGAGCTCTGGCCACCACCCTGTGAGAGAGGATGCGGGATACGATGGTCCACTGATCTGATCCAGCAGGACTCTTCTTAAATCCTTAAGGTCGGTATGGTCTACCCAGACTTGGCAGTGACTCTCCGGGATCTCAGGCAGAGGTTTTTCACATCACTTCTCACTGCCTGGTCCCTTCAACTGGAGGTGCTGGGGATTGAACCCAAGACCTCTGGCATACCAGCAGATGTTCTAGCCCCTCCCTAACAGAATGACTCATGAACCCTCAGATGCCCTTCACTGTCTCACTGAGAATAAAGGAAGATACAAAATCTTATTTTTAGTCTGCGGGCTGCCCAGGAAACATTGATTGACAAAAGTCACGGTTTCCTGGCTACTGGACTCTATTTTAGAATATGGAAGCCTTTGAACTCCCCCCACCAAAAAAAGGACCATGAATATGCACAAAAGAGTGGTTTTCACACTGCCTTCCTAAGAATGGCACACTATATATTTCCCACCATTAGTTTTTAAGACAAAAATAGCCATGTCAGGGGAAAAGAACTATGTCTTGGCAAACACTTTCAACAATGTGAATATTCACATTTCCATTGCTGTTTGGTGCCACTGTCTCCCTAACGGCTGCTTGCTTTGGTGCCATTTGTCCTTCTTGTTCTAGCTTTTTCCACTCTGACCTAGCCACATGGGCAATCTTATCCAATCAGAGAGCATGCAGCAAAAAGGGAAGATGATACAGTGCAATGTAGACAGTCTCCTTTTGGTCTGTGATGATGTCAAGAAGAAGAATTGCAGATTTATACCCCTCCCTTCACTCTGAATCAGAGTCTCAGAGCGGCTTACAATCGCCTTCATCTTCTCCCCCCACAACAGACACCCTGTGAGGTGGGTGGGGTTGAGAGAGCACTGACAGAAGCTGCCCTTTCAAGGACAATTCCTAAGAGAGCTGTGGCTGACCCAAGGCCATTTCAGCAACTGCAGGTGGAGGAGTGGGGAATCAAACGTGGTTCTCCCAGATAAGAGTCTGCACACTTAACCACTGCACCAAGCTGGCTCTCAAAAGCTAAGCAGGGTCGGCCCTGGTCAGTATTTGGATGGCAGGACCACCCAGGAAGCGCAGAGGTACTACGCAGAGTCAGGCAATGGCAAAAACCATCTGTGTCCCTCTGCTGATTCTAGGATTCTAGTGTAGAAGAATTGCAGATTTATACCCCGCCCTTCTCTCTGAATCAGAGTCTCAGAGCGGCTCTTCTTTTGCCTTCTGTCTTCTCCAGCATCAGGATCTTCTCCAGGGAGTGCTCCCTTCTCATTTGGTGGCCAAAGTATTTGAGTTTCAGCTTCAGCATCTGACCGTCCAGGGAACAGTCTGGGTTGATTTCCCTTAGGACAGACTGATTGGATCTTCTTGCAGTCCAAGGGACTCTCAAGAGTCTTCTCCAGCACCACAGCTCAAAAGCATCTATTCTTCTGCGCTCCGCCTTCTTTATGATCCAGCTCACACAGCCATACATTACTACTGGGCATACCATCGCTTTGACTATACGGACTTTTGTTGGCAGGGTGATGTCTCTACTTTTTATTATACTGCCCAGATTCACCATAGCTGTCCTCCCAAGGAACAAACATTTTATAATTTCATGGCTACATTTGCCTTAGGACTGACTGATTTGATCTTCTTGCAGTCCAAGGGTCTCTCCAGAGTCTTCTCCAGCACCACAGCTCAAAAGCATTTATTCTTCTGCGCTCGGCCTTCCTTATGATCCAGCTCTCACAGCCATACATTACTACTGGGAATACCATCGTTTTGACTATACGGACTTTTGTTGGCAGGGTGATGTCTCTACTTTTTATTATACTGCCCAGATTCACCATAGCTGTCCTCCCAAGGAACAAACATTTTATAATTTCATGGCTACATTTGCCTTAGGACTGACTGATTTGATCTTCTTGCAGTCCAAGGGTCTCTCCAGAGTCTTCTCCAGCACCACAGCTCAAAAGCATCTATTCTTCTGCGCTCGGCCTTCCTTATGGTCCAGCTCTCACAGCCATACATTACTACTGGGAATACCATCGTTTTGACTATACGGACTTTTGTTGGCAGGGTGATGTCTCTACTTTTTATTATACCGCCCAGGTTCGCCATAGCTGTCCTCCCAAGGAGCAAACGTCTTTTAATTTCATGGCTACAGTCACCATCTGCAGTGATCTTGGATCCCAGAAATGTGAAGTCTGTCACAACTTCCACGTCTTCCTCTTCTATTTGCCAAGGGGTGATGGGGCCAGATGCCATGATCTTAGTTTTTCTGATGTTGAGTTTCAAGCCTACCTGGATCAAGCTTCTCCAAAGACTACCATCTCCCCATTAGGTTATTTCATAGACACTATGTAATCATGATATGTAGATGACCTGGAGATCATTGTCTTGCTTTTCTACTGTCAGCGCTGCTTTCTGAAAGAAATATCCAGAGGCAGGTGAGGAAGCAGATCTAACAGCTGCAGACTGTCGATAAGGTGCCACAACACAGAGTCCAGCTGATCCAGAGGAAGCTGGGGCATTCGAAAACTGAATTTTAACTGAAACAGCAAAGTTTCAAGCCCACATGGCCAAAGGGAAATCCTGAGAAGTATTCAAAATGGAAGGGATAGGGGTAGTTTCTGGGTAACATTTAAGAACAAGAATGTAAGAATAGCCCTTCTGGATCAGACCAGTGGTCCACCTATTCCTGCATCCTGTCTCACTCAGTGGCCAACCAGTTCCTCTGGAGGGCCAACAACAGGGCATTGAGGCCGAGGCCTTCATTAGCACATAACAAGAGCCCTGCTGGATCAGACCAGTGGTCCATCTTGTCTCAAAGAGTGGCCAACCAGTTCCACTGGAGGGACAACAACACAGCATATAGATAGGAGCCTTCTTGAGAACATCAGAAGAGCCCTGCTGGATCACACCAATGTGAGGGTCCATCCAGTCCAGCCTCCTGTCTCACACAGCGGCCAGCCAATTCCTCTGAAAAGCCAACAGGACATAGAGGCTGAGGCCTTCATTAGGGCATCAGAAGAGCCCTGCTGGATCCGCCCAGTGGTCAACCTAGTCCAGCATCCTGTCTCACACAGGGGCCAACCAGTTCCTCTGTCTGGTGGTATGGCATGGACAGGAAGGTAACTCTCCTCTCCAGAGCCAATGTACATGTTGAGGTCCCAGTGGTAATAACTCTAGAATCCCTTAATCCAAGGAGAACACCTACAATGAGGCGCATGGCCTTCTCAGTGGTAGCCCTGATGTTACGAAAAAAACTCACATCCAAATAGTTCTCTTGCATTCCTGCATCCTGATTTTTTTAGACAATAGCTTTTAGAACTGTTGTTCAGCATATGAGCACAAACATGGAAAACTTCGCTACTACATTTAAAATGTTCTACAGCTTGCTAGGTTTCTGTCCTGGTTAATGCTCTGTTCATTATTATTTTTTTAAATGTCCGTGAGCTGTCTTGAACACTTTGGAAAGATGGGATACAGATATTTTAAACCGCTAAATTCATCCCAAGTCAACAAAGACAGCTGTTTGTTATTATTTCCAGGCAGAGAGAACATGTTAAAGGAATATCGAAGGTACATAATTCAAGCACTGCTTTTAAAACCAGAACGTTTTAAAAATAAACAGAACTACACCACAATTTAAGCATCGCTATGTCAGAGCGGCAGTATACGCTTCAGAAGAACGCGGGCAACCCCTGTCTATTAACGTAAGGCTTTCAGAAACATTGCTTTATTTTAAAAAAAACCCTGCTTTTGTTGAATTGTGGCTGAAACTCTGAAATGGACCTTACACACAAACAACCTCGCGTACACCTCCTGCCCTTCGCTTTACCTTTCTGCCATTAGCAACATAACGCAGGTATGTTTAGTAGCCACGCACGCACCAGCCTCATTAAGTTACCTATTTTGGTCATGTCGTAAAGATTATTTATAACTGCTCTCTCTTTTTCGCAAGCCATCTGGCAAAATGGATTTCCAGTAAAAACCAACTGCTGTGTCAGAAAACAACGTCCGCCTGCCTAAATTAAAAGGGCACGGAGAGCCAAGTTGAAAACACTTGGGTGACTCAGTGCGATTCCCTACTCCTGCCTCCCCGACCAATGTAAGCCATTAAATGAAATGAACTTAGCAGTGGAGCTGTTACCAGCTGACCTTCACAGCCAGACCAGGTTCGAGACACGGTCTGTTGGGCGAGTGCCTCCACCGTCTATCCCTCTCCTGCTGTTTGAGATCAAGGGAGACGTGGCCTCGCACTGTATGCTCCCGTTTACTGAAGAAAAAAAAATTGTATTGCCAATCCCGTGGAATGTTCCAGCTAAGGACAACCGTCAGGAGACTTTGGGTTCCACTTCTGCTGCTCAGTCATACTCAGATCAAAATTTCGCTCACTTATCACATAGACAGCCAGTTTGGTGTAGTGGTTAAGAGTGCTGACTCTTATCTGGGAGAACTGGGTTGGATTCCTCGCTTCTCCACTTGCAGCTGCTGGAATGGTCTTGGGTCAGCCAGAGCTCTCATAGGAGTTGTCCTTGAAAGGGCAGCTGCTGTGAGGGCTCTCTCAGCCCCACCTACTTCACAGGGGGAGCAAGGTAAAGGAGATTGTGACTGCTCTGAGACTCTGAGATTCAGAGTATAAGGCGGGATATAAATCCAATATCTTCTTCTTTTGAACCTTGTTTATCCCTCTAAGGCAGTTAGTGCCGGTGCATGGGAGTCGGCGAACTAGGGCGCCGACTCCCAGGGGCGCTTCCCTCCCAGCACAATCGCCTCCCTCCCCCACCCATGCCGGTCGCCCGCCCTTTGCGCCATACTCCGCCCTGCCCCCTGCCTAGCTCTTGGAGGATTGGCTACATCGGAGGGGGTGGCCTAATATGCAAAGGAGTTCAGCGCCATGCACTGAAACCGCTTATGGAACTACCCAGAAGTGCCAACATCTCACTGGGCAGACGCTCTAACAGTCACCCCCAAATTCTAAGCAGTTTCTGGGCAAGTGCTACAGTATCATCCCACTCAGTGTTCCCTTTAAGCTGAGTTAGCGTGAGCTAGCTCACACATTTTTGTCTTAGCTCAGGAAGGATGGCCCCAGAGCACACTAATTTCTGCAGGAGCTCACCACTTGAGAGCCAGTTTGGTATAGTGGTTAAGTGTGTGGACTCTTATCTGGGAGAACCGGGTTTGATTCCCCACTCCTCCACTTGCACCTTCTAGAATGGCCTTGGGTCAGCCATAGCTCTGGCAGAGGTTGTCCTTGAAAGGGCAGCTTCTGAGAGAGCCCTCTCCAGCCCCACCCACCTCACAGGGTGTCTGTTGTGGGGAAGGAAGGTAAAGGAGATTGTGAGCCACTCTGAGACTCTTCAGAGTGGAGGGCGGGATATAAATCCAATATCTTCATCTACCTCACAGGGTGTCTGTTGTGGGGGAGGAAGGTAAAGGAGATTGTGAGCCGCTCTGAGACTCTTCGGAGTGGAGGGCGGGATATAAATCCAATATCTTCATCTACCTCACAGGATGTCTGTTGTGGGGGAGGAAGGTAAAGGAGATTGTGAGGCGCTCTGGGACTCTTTGGAGTGGAGGGTGGGATATAAATCCAATATCTTCATCTACCTCACAGGGTGTCTGTTGTGGGGGAGGAAGCTAAAGGAGATTGTGAGGCGCTCTGAGACTCTTCGGAGTGGAGGGCGGGATATAAATCCAATATCTTCATCTACCTCACAGGGTGTCTGTTGTGCGGGAGAAAGGTAAAGGAGTTTGTGAGCCGCTCTGAGACTCTTCAGAGTGGAGGGCGGGATATAAATCCAATATCTTCTTCTTCTTCTTGAATGTCAGGAGCTCACCAGGTAGAATTTTTGCTCACAAGACTCCACAGCTTAGAGGGACCATTGATCCCGATGTGATGCTGGTACTTCAGGATCGCACCAAAAATGATGTCATCATGCAGCAGCAAAGACACCACCCCTCACCATTTTGCCCTACTTCTGCCGGTCAACGAGATGAGTGTTGGCAGGTGTAGACAACAATTACCAAGAGTTTACCCACCATTAGTGGGCACCAGGTAAGCCTAATTATTCAGAGTAGCCATAATCAGATGACAAATTACACTATGTTCATATAAACACTGGAGGGAAATTGGGTATATTCAGTAAAAGCAACATACGAAATTCCTACATTAATTCATGTCCATACATCTCATTCTGAGGCAAGTATTGTCTTAGCCATGTTGTTAGTGGAACCCTGGCAACTCCATGGAATCCCTACAAGCCTGATGCTTTTACTGATGGCCAGGGATGGAATTCTAGCAGGAGCTCCTTTGTATATTAAGCCACACACCCCTGATACAGCCAATCCTCCAAAGGCTTACAAAAAAGAACCTTGTAAGCTTTTGGAGGATTGGCTACATCAGGGGTGTGTGGCCTAATATGCAAAGGAGCTCCTGCTAGAATTCCACCCCTGCAGATTGCTAACATTTAGAATAAGATGTATGGACATTAATTCAGGCCTTGAAGATTATGGGTGTTTTCCACACTCCCTTAAGAATGCACTTTCAATCCACATCCAATCCACTTTGCAACTAGATTTTACTGTGTGAACTGGCAAAATCCTGTTGGAAAGTGCACTGATAGTGGATTGAAAGTGCATGATTTAGCACATGCAAAAGTGCCCTATGTTTGGCTATTGATGAAGACATCCGAAATGCACTATATCGGAGCAACAACAGCTCCAAAACTGGACTTTCAACAACTCCAAAGTTGGGACTCTTTTCGAATAAGTGCTCCACCTGTTGGAACAACTTAGGACTATTGGCACGTGTGTTCTTTAGTTGTGTATGACAGCCAATGGCCGTTGTACTTTGCATGATACGAGAAAGGTGATTTGTAACCTCTAGAAATATTTCAAAGAACAAGTAAAACGTGTCAAAAAAAAGTAAAACGTGTCAAAAAAAATGCAAAGATACAAATTAATATATTACATTAAAATTCATTGGGATATTTATAGTAGTACTGTTTTCCTCTGTGACCAGTTTTGCAATATTGTGTTGACCTACACCAAGGCCCCCCTGCTTTTCTGCGTATTGTTAATTTTGGTACCTATGCACCACAAAGCCTAGCTTGGCCTTGCGCCATTGCTCACTGCTGAGCTACAGACGTTCGCTCATGTTGTTCCAAGTGCTTTGTTGCTCTAAGACGGGGGTGTCGAACTCATTCGTTATGAGGGCCAGATCTGACACAAATGAGACCCTGTTGGGTCAGGCCATAACGGGTTGGGCCGAGCCATGTCGGGCCTGGCCATGTGTTTTCCTATTTAAGATTAGGCAGCAGAGATATAATTTTTATAAAGAACACAGACGAACACAAATATATATGTTTTAAACTTAAAACATGCTTAAAACATTAGCACTCATTGGTCTTAAAGATGCTTTCTTTGTATTTCTCCCATGGGATCCAGGGAACTGGGCAAAGGAAGCTCTGGCTCTTTCCTTCCTTCCCCAGGGGACCAGGAGGGAGAGGAGATTCAGCCAATAGAAGGAAGAGAGGCTTGGCTCAGTAGCTCTGCTGTGCAATTGAGAGCCTGGCAAAGCAAGCTATTCCTCCCCCCCCCCCTCCTCTCCAATGGAGAAAATAGAGGTTTTGCGCTGTAGCTCCTGTGCAATTGAGCAAGCCTTGCAAAGCAAGCTGTGATGCAGGAGGACGCAAGAGAGAGGGAGAAAGCAGATGACAGCCAATTGCTTGAGGGCCTGATAGGAGCCCTCCAAGGGCCTGATTCGGCTCCCGAACTGCATGTTTGACACCCCTGCTCTAAGAGTTCTGAAGGAAATCTTGGCAGATCAATATGTCTCATGCCATTGGTCTATCAAGATTAATATTGTCTCCTCTTGATGGGCAGTGGTTCTCTTGACCCTTTCAACTAGAGACTCCAGGGATGCTTCTTGGTGCTGATACAATCACCTTTGGAACACCCTTGTACCTCAAGGACCACCTGGTGCCTATCCTGTTGGCATTTAGATGCTAGGCTAAAACACCTGGCCTTTCCATAGGATCATAGAGTTGGAAGGGACCTCCAGGAACATCTAGTCCAACCCCCTGCACAATACTGGAAACATCTCTCCCCATGCAAAACACCTCTCCCTATGCAAAACAAGGGTGACATCAGAGGATGTGACTGCTGGGCTTTTCCTACAAAAAATGTCCTCTGTGTATGTGTATATATATCTATATCTCTATATCTATATCTATAGATCTATATATCTATATCTATATAAGGAAGAAAAGGTCCCCTGTGCAAGCACCAGTCGTTTCCGACTCTGGGGTGACGTTGCTTTCGCAATGTTTTCACGGCAGATTTTTTACGGGGTGGTTTGCCATTGCCTTCCCCAGTCATCTACGCTTTTCCCCCAGCAAGCTGGGTCCTCATTTTACCGACCTCGGAAGGATGGAAGGCTGAGTCAACCTGGGGCCGGCTATCTGAAAACTCAGCTACCGCCAGGGATCAAACTCAGGTCATGAGCAGAGCTTAGGACTACAGCACTGCAGCTTTACCATTCTGCGCCACGGGGCTCTATATATATATACACACAAATATATAAATATATATATATACACATGTGCACACACACATATATGTGTGTGTGTATGTGTGTGTGTGTATATGTGTGTATATACATATCTATATACATATATATTTGTATGTACATATATGTACACACATACATACATATATATATATATATATATATATATATATATATATATATATATATATAAACAATGACCAACGGCTTCCCCCACTTTGGTACAAAGTGTTCCTAAAGCCCACTCAGAAGGACTTCTACAGTCACCTTAGCTGCTAGTGCAAAAGCCCTTAATTCAGAAACAGAAGAGAAAACTCAAAATCTAACTTGCAGTTGGATAATCGTTTAAACAACTGTTAGTTATAATTCTTGAACAAGAGAACATAAGAGAAGCCTAGCTTGATCAGGCCAATGGCCCATCCAGTCCAACACTCTGTGTCACACTGTGGCCCAAAAAACCAGGCGCCATCAGGAGGTCCATCAGTGAGGCCAGGACACTAGAAGCCCTCCCACTGTTGTCCCTCCCAAGCACCAAGAACACAGAGCATAAGGACCAGTAAAAAGCAATTGCGCACTTCACAAAAAAGAAAGAAAAAGCAAAATCATTGCAGCTGTCTGGGCTACAGCTCTACTCTCTTGCTCTGTCAACAGAGGGAAAGTTGACTGACCAAGGCCTAGGGGTGGCGGTGGGGAAATATGAAACACCCTGTCTCCTAAAAGAATCCAGTAAAAGGTACACAGGGCTCTTGCTCCCCACTGAGACCTCCTTCATATAGCTCCCAGTGCTGTAAAACCAGCTCTTAAATCACCTGACACCCGATCTCCCTCAGTTTCCCTCAGGATCAGATGAAGGAGTGCAGGTACTCATCCTTCCCATAGGGAGGCGGGAGGGGAAAGGAAGTTAGAAATAAATTACCTATTCAATGGGACAGGATCATAAAAATCTATAATAAGTATCCAGAGGGGAAGCTAAGCCGGAGTACAGCTGGCCGCCTCTTAACAACAGCCCTATAGGGCTGTGTCGGGAGCGGGTAAATGGAAAGTGAAAACTTATGGACAGACGACAACGGAGAACGACGTGAAAGAAATGAACAGCAGCAGCAAAGCAGCTGCGAGAAATATATCTCACAGTTATATACGCATACCCCAAAGGTCTTTTTATCACAGCTGTCATTGCGGGGGCGGGGGGAGAAAGAGCACACGAGCCCCACTGGGACATGATGCTAGAGCTCAAGTGAGGTCTCACCTTCCCCCTTCCGATTCATAAGATCCAGTCGTTCAACAACACCAGTGCGTCAACCCCAAACTCAAAGGGGAACTATCAATAAGGAGAATGAATCCCAGAGCTGGGAAGCAACATCAGGGGAAGACGAAACACTCTCTGTCCTGTTCTTGGTCTTTCAGAAGAACTGGTTGGTCACTGTGTTAGACAGGATGCTGGACTAGATGGACCACTGTGCTGATCCAGCAGGGCTCTTCTGATGTTCTGATGAAGGCCTCGGCCTCTAAGCTCTGTTATTGGCTCTCCAGAGGAACTGGTTGGCCACTGTGTGAGACAGGATGCTGGACTAGATGGACCACTGGTCTGAACCAGCAGGGCTCTTCTGATGTTCTTATGAAGGCCTCAGCCTCTATGCCCTGTTGTTGTCTCTCCAGAGGAACGGGTTGGCCACTGTGTGAGACAGGACGCTGGACTAAGTGGACCACTGGTCTGAACCAGCAGGGCTCTTCTGATGTTCTAATGAAGGCCTCGGCCTCTAAGCTCTGATATTGGCTCTCCAGAGGAACTGAATGGCCACTGTGGGAGACAGGATGCTGTACTAGGTGGACCACTGGTCTGAACCAGCAGGGCTCTTCTGATGTTCTAATGAAGGCCTCGGCCTCTAAGCTCTGATATTGGCTCTCCAGAGGAATTGGTTGGCCACTGTGTGAGACAGGATGCTGGACTAGATGGACCACTGGTCTGAACCAGCAGGGCTCTTCTGATGTTCTAATGAAGGCCTCGGCATCTATGCGCTGTTGTTGGCTCTCCAGAGAAACTGGTTGGCCACTGTGTGAGACAGGATGCTGGACTAGGTGGACCACTGGTCTGAACCAGCAGGGCTCTTCTGATGTTCTAATGAAGGCCTCAGTCTCTAAGCTCTGTTGTTGGCTCTCCAGAGGAACTGGTTGGCCACTGAGTGAGACAGGATGCTGGACTAGGTGGACCACTAGTCTGAACCAGCAGGGCTCTTCTGATGTTCTAATGAAGGCCTCAGTCTCTAAGCTCTGTTGTTGGCTCTCCAGAGGAACTGGTTGGCCACTGTGCGAGACAGGATGCTGGACTAGGTGGACCACTGGTCTGAACCAACAGGGCTCATTTGATGTTCTACTGAGGGCCTCGGCCTCTATGCCCTGTTGTTTGACCCTCCAGAGGAACTGGCTGTCCACTGAGTGAGACAGGATGCTGGACTAGATGGACCTCTGGTCTGATCCACAGCGTTTTTCTGATATTCTTACAAAGACCTCAGTCTCTGTGATCTTTTGTTCACCCTTCAAAAGAACTGGTTGTCCCAATGTGAGACAGGATACTGGACTAGATGGACCACTGGTCTGGTCCAGCAGGGATCTTTCTATGTTCTTAGGGAGGAAATGGAATGTGAACAAGAGTGGGCCCACCAGCTCCTTGCTGTTGGAAAGACAAAAGCTAAGGAGATGTAAGGCTGGTGGGGAAGGGGGGTTGAGTTGGGAAGACATATCAGGTTAGAGATTAGAATTCTTGACTATTTAGGAGCATTTTTCTAATTTATTGCCGACGGGTGCGTTTATTCTTTGGCTGGTACAATTGTACTACATTTTCACTGAGTTTCCACTGGCCTTTTTCAACAAAAAAAAGCCCTGGTTGAGAGACCTCCAAGGAATGCTGCAGTCATGACGTAGAGGCAGGCAATGCCAAACCACCTCGGAAATCATTTGCCTTGGAAACGGGGAGCGATAAGTCAGCGGCCACCCGATGGCACTTTCTACCACCATTTTGCCCTGACAAGGGTGGCCCAAATAGCTCAATCTCAGAAGTTAAACACGGTCAGCCCTGGTTAAGAATTTGGATGGGAGACCTCCAAGGAAGCCCAGGGTTGCTACGCAGAGGCAGGCAACAGCAAACCACCCCTGTATGTCTTTGGGACTAAAATGGATGGATCAGGCTAACCCAATCTCATAAGGTCTCGGAAGCTAAACAGGGTCAGCCCTGGTTAAGTATTTGGATGGGAGACCACCAAGGACATCCAAGGTTGCTATGCAGAGGCAGGCAACAGCAAACCACCTCCGTATGTCTTTGCGGCTGATACAGATGGCCCAGGCTAACCCGATCTCATCAGATCTCAGAAGCTAAAACATGATCAGCCCTGGTGAAGCATTTGGATGGGAGACCACCAAGGAGCATCCAGGGTTGCTACGCAGAGGCTGGCAACAGCAAACCACCTCCGTATGTGTTTGGGGCTAATACGGATGCCCCAGGCTAACCCGATCTCATCAGGTCTCAGAAGCTAAGCAAGATCAGCCCTGGATTAGTATTTGGATGGGAGACCTCCAAGGAAGTCCAGGGTTGCTACGCAGAAGAAGAAGAAGAATTGGAGATTTATACCCCGCCCTTCTCCCTGAATCAGAGACTCAGAGCAGCTTACAATCTCCTATATCTTCTCCCCCCACAACAGACACCCTGTGAGGTGGGTGGGGCTGGAGAGGGCTCTCACAGCAGCTGCCCTTTCAAGGACAACCTCTGCCAGAGCTATGGCTGACCCAAGGCCATTCCAGCAGGTGCAAGTGGAGGAGTGGGGAATCAAACCCGGTTCTCCCAGATAAGAGTCTGCACACTTAACCACTACACCAAACTGGCAAAGGCCAACCATCTGTTGACGCCTCTTGCCTTGATCTGGGTGACCCCACCTAGCCCGATCTCATCTGATCTCAGAAGCTAAGCAGAGTCAAGCTCTGGTTATTACTTCGATAGGAGACCACTGAGGAAATCTAAGGTTGCTACGCAGAGTCAGCCACTGGCAAGCCACCTCTGTTCTTACCTTGCCTCAACAACATATGGTCGAGGACCTGCCTACCTGAGGGACGGTCTGTCCCCACACGTTCCCCAGAGAGTACTAAAATCAGGGTCTCAACATTTTTCAGTGATCCCCGGGCCAAAAGAGGCGAGACTGACGACTACCAGGGATCCCGCCTTCTCAGTAGCAGCCCCCTACTGGTGGAACCAGCTGCCGGAAGAGGTTAGGGCCTTGCGGGACCTCACCCAGTTCCGCAAGGTCTATAAGACCATACTCTTCCGGCTTGCTTTCGACTGACCTTTGAGACCTACAACAGCAGGAGGAATCCAGGAAGTACTGACGTCATCGTAACTGAATAACACCGAAATGTTATTAGCATCAACTGCTTTAAATTGTTTTATTAATTAACCGATTTTATTAATATGAGGTACCAATGTGTTAGTCTTTTATTGTTATTATGATTAATGTTGTGAGCCGCCTTGGTGGGGAGGGCGGGGTATAAATTTAATAAACTCAACTAAACTGAACCCTTTGGCAGGGGTGTCAAACATGTGGCTTGGGGGCCGAATCAGGCCCTCAGAGGGCTCCTATCAGGCCCCCGAGTAATTGGCTGTCATCTTCTCCCTCTCTCTTGCTTCCTTCTGCATAAAAGCTTGCTTTGCAAGGCTTGCTCAGTTGCACAGGAACTACAGAGCAAAGTCTTTATTTTCTCCATTGGCTGAGGCTCCTCCCTGACGGAGGAAGGGGGGAGGGAGAGCTTGCTTTCCCGGGCTCTCTCAATCGCACAGCAGAGCCTTTCTTCGTTCTATTGGCTGAGGCTCCTCCCGCTCCTGGTCCCCTGGGGAAGGAAGGAAAGAGCCAGAGCTTCCTTTGCCCCGTTCCCTGGATCCCATGGGAGAGATACAAAGAAAGCACCTTTAAGACCAAGTGCTAATGTTTTAAGCATGTTTTATTTCAAGGTTTCTTTTACAAAAAATATTTAATTGTGTTTGTCTGTGTCTTTTATAAAGTTTATAAGAGAGCCAGTTTGGTGCAGTGGTTAAGTGTGCAGACTCTTATCTGGGAGAACCGGGTTTGATTCCCCACTCCTCCACTTGCACCTGCTAGCATGGCCTTGGGTCAGCCATAGCTCTCGCAGGAGTTGTCCTTGAAAGGGCAGCTTCTGTAAGAGCCCTCTCAGCCCCACCCACCTCACAGGGTGTCTGTTGTGGGGGAGGAAGGGAAAGGAGATTGTGAGCCGCTCTGAGATTCTTCGGAGTGGAGGGCGGGATATAAATCCAATATCTTCATCTACCTCACAGGGTGTCTGTTGTGGGAGGAGAAGATATAGGAGATTGTAAGCCGCTCTGAGTCTCTCATTCAGAGAGAAGGGTGGGCTATAAATCTGCTCTTCTTCTTCTACAAAAAGCTGATCTATTTTTTATCTGTATTATTTTGTCCTTGTTTACTGTGATTTCCTTATGTCAGATTTGATGTATGGTAAATTGCTTGACACTTTGTAATTATTTTATGTAAAGGATAAATAAATTTTATTATTGTCCCCCCCAAAAAAGGGAGAGATGGGAGAGGCGGTGGGAGTCACCCTCCTCGTTACGTACCAGTTTATCCAGGAGCTCCTGCTTGTTCTTCCTTTTCAGCATCTGCTGCATTTGCTCTTCCTTTTGGATGAGAAGCCGCCGCTGCTCGTTCTCCTGCCGCTCCACTTCCAGCGCCTCTTCCAGCTCCTCTTGCTCCCTGGACTAAGAGGGGGGAATCCAGAAGCAGTTACCACTTCAGAGATAAAGCAAAACAAAAACTAAAAAAGAAAAAGAAAAGCTCTCTTTCTCCCCAAGTGACTGCCGCAATCGAAAAGCAGCCAGGATTCAAAACTTTCGACAGACCAGCTATGGCAGGGGTGTCAAACATGCGGCCCCGGGGTCGAATAAGGCCCCTGGGGACTCCTATCAGGTCCCCGAGCAACTGGCTGTCATCTGTTTCCTTCTCCCTCTCTCTTGCTTCCTTCTGTATCACAGCTTACTTTACTAGGCTTGCTCAATCACATAGGAGCTACAGAGCAAAGCCTCTATTTTCTCCATTGGCTGAGGCTCTTCCCTTGGGGAGGAAGGGGGGGGAGGGAGAGCTTGCTTTGCCAGGCTCTCTCAATCTCACAGCAGAGCTACTGAGCCGAGCCTCTCTTCCTTCTGAGGCCCCACTCCCTCCTGGTCCTCTGGGGAAGAAAGGAAGGAAGGAAAGAGCCAGAGCTTCCTTTGCCCGGTTCCCTGGATCCCATGGGAGAGATACAAAGAAAGCAGCATAAGGACCAACAAGTGCAAATGTATTAATCATGTTTTATTTTAAGTTTTTAAAAATCTTTAATCGTGTTTGTCTGTGTCCTTTATGAAGTTTATATCTCTGCTATCAGGCGTTACATTTCATGACACACACGGCCTGGCCCGACAAGGTCTCATTTACGTCAGATCCGGCCCCCATAACAAATGAGTCCAACACCCCTGAGCTATGGACTAGAGCAGTGGCTTCCACCAGGGACTGGTTCCGTGGAAGACAATTTTTCCACAGGCCGATGGAGGGGGAGCTGCACTGGGTTTTTGCTGCCCCAGGCTAGCCCCCCCCCATGCCTCATCCCTGCTTCCAATGGGGGTGGTCTTTAAATGGGAGAGAGACTGGGGCTGTTTCTGCCACCTCCCCGCTAGGTGGTCAAGGGCAGAAGGCCAATCTGCCTCCCCCTCCCATTTAAAGACCCCCACCAATCAGCTCATCGACAGGGGTCTATAAATGAGGGGTAGGAACAGGCCCGTAGCCACGGGGGGCTGGGGGGAATGGCCCCCCACCCAACCCCCCTGGACCTTTATGGCCCCTCCTTTTCCCAGCCCCTGTTCTCTCCCGGCTGGTGCGGTTTCTTATCCTTCGAAGAGGCTGCGAGAGAAGACTTCGCTCCCCCTCACTTCTGGTTTCGGGAAGCCCCAGGAGCCCACTCTTTACCGTTGCTGGGTTGGTGAGTAGGTCGGTGGGAGGGAGGGGGAGGTGCTGCGCAGAGGGGGGCAGGGCCACCAGAGAAGGGGCAGTGGAGAGAGTGGGGGCCACCAGAGGGGGGGCCCCTCCATCCAAAATTTTTTACCGTGGGGCCCCTCCCACGAGAATTTTCTGGCTACGGGTCTGGGTAGGAAAGTTGCAGCAGCGCTGCCCCTTCCGCTCATCCAGGACCCGGATGGATGAAAGAGGTGGTGTGGCCTTCCTCCTCGCAGCAAGGCTGCACTGCCCCTTTCATCCAGCTGGGGTCCTGGGTGGGTAGAAGGGGCGGTGGGGCTGCTCTGCCTCAGAGCGAGGCTGCATTGCCTCTTTTGTCTGCCTGGGTCCTGAGCTGGTGAAAGAGGAGACCGGGCTGCTCTGCCTTGTTCTGAGGCCCGGTTGCTAGCAGGCCACGGACCGGGACCGGTCTGCGGCCCAGTGGCTGGGGACTCCTGGACTAGAGGGGGCATCACTAAGCCTCAGAGCAGTCTCAGGCAGTCCAGAGATGCAGAGGTGCCTCAATGGTGCCTTCCTCTTCCTCCTCCAATAGTGCCTTCCTCTTCCTCCTCCGGTCTAGGGTGATGCAGGGTCAGGCTTCAGATGTTTTAAGCCTGGGATCCCCAAACTTTTAGAACCTTCAGGCACTTGCTGATTTCAGACACAGGCCAGCATGCGCAACCACAAAATGGCTTCCAAAGGAGACCGAGCCAACACCAGACTGTCAGGGAGCAAGAGAGCCAGTTTGGTGTAGTGCTCTTAAGTGTGTGGACTCTTATGTGGGAGAACCGGGTTTGATTCCCCACTCCTCCACTTGCAGCTGCTGAAATGGTCTGGGGTCAGCCAAAGCTCTCGTAGGAGTGGTCCTTAAAAGGGCAGCTGCTGTAAAAAGCTCCCTCAGCCCCACCTACCTCACAGGATGTCTGTTGTGTGTGTGGAGGGGGGGAGGTAGTGGAGATTGTGACCACTCTGAGACTCTGAGATTCAGAGTATAGGGCAGGATAATAAATCCAATATCATCTTCTATACGCAGAACTCTCAGCGTAAACCTTCAACATTTACGGCAGAAACTCAGTTTAACAGGATGCCTTTCAATTGGCACCCAAACAGAAACTGGGAGCATCTTGTACAGCACTGAAACCGCAAACAATGTGCAAAAGTAGTTCCACAACAACAAATATTCACAACAGACAAGAAGGTGTCTATTGACATGTTTACACAATTTCAACCATAGATCACAAAATGATACAATGATACACCTACTGAACACCTGCCTGCAGGTATACAAAACAGTTCCAAAGTCCACTGAGAATCTTTATTGAGAATCTACCTGTGGGCAGATGTTCAACAAGTGTATCATTGTGTAATTTTGTGGTCTATGGTTGAAATTGTATAAGCGCGTTCACAGACACCTCATCGCCTGTTGTAAATGCTTATTGTCGTAGGACTACTTTTGCACATTGTTTGTGGTTTCAGTTTCAATCAGCACAGCCAATCAGAGGCCCTGCTGGGTCTTGCCCATTTCCTATAAACATTTTGGCGGGCATCGAGAAAGGTGTTCGTGGCGGCCACGGAGCCCCTGGGCACCACACTGGGAATCCCTGTTCTAAGAAAACATGGAAAAAGCCGACCCAGTTCAAATGAGTCTCTCTCTCACTGCTCATGAGGAACATTTTAAGGCCATCTTCCACACGCGCTTATAGCAAACAAACAAAAAAAAATTAAGTCTCTTGCACATTAAAGGCACTAATAAAGTCGTCCTAAGTCAGAGCCTATGGATTTTATTCATTCATTTAGATAGTTATTAGTTAGTAATTAAATGTATGTCTCTCCTTTCAGCCCTAACAAGGACAATTCCTGTCTTACAGGGCCTACTGGAAGCTCCAGGATTGGCTACATCAGGGGTGTGTGGCCTAATAGGCAAAGGAGGTCCTGGTAGAATTCCTTACAGGGCTCTTCGTACAGGGCCTGCTGTAAGCTCTTGGAGGATTGGCAACATCAGGGGTGTGTGGCCTAATATGCAAAGGAGGTCCTGCTAGAATTTCTTACAGGGCTCTTAGTACAGGGCCTACTGGAAGCTCCAGGAGGATTGGCTGCATCAGGGGTGTGTGGCCTAATATGCAAAGGAGGTCCTGCTAGAATTCCTTTCAGGGCTCTCAGTACAGGGCCTACTGTAAGCTCCAGGAGGATTGGCTACATCAGGGGTGTGTGGCCTAATATGCAAAGGAGGTCCTGCTAGAATTCCTTACAGGGCTCGCAGTACAGGGCCTACTGTAAGCTCCAGGAGGATTGGCTACATCAGGGGTGTGTGGCTTAATAGGCAAAGGATTTCCTGCTACAAAAAAAGCCCTGCCAACATCATTTCTGAGTGATGTAGGAACGTTTCATTTATTTCCGGCTTCTTGCCTGTTTTTTGGGGGGGAGGTAATTTCCCTCCCCCAGCAACCAGGTGGCCAAGAGCACCCAAAATCAGGAGACCCCGGCCTGCACTGGGGGCTGCGTCTGGCAACCCTAGCGGTTACACTGCCAGACCAGCATTTGAGAAACCCAGGTTCAAGGCCCCAGTCTGCCCTGGAAGCCTGCTGAGCGACCATGGACTGGCCACACATTCTCAGCCTCACCTACCTCAGGGGGTTGCAGCCCGGATGAAATGGAGGAGGGAAGAAGAAGAAGACATTGGATTTACCGTATATTCCGCCCTCCACTCAAGAGTCTCAGAGCGGCTCACAATCTCCTTTATCTCCCTCCCCCACAACAGACACCCTGTGAGGTGGGTGGGGCTGAGAGGACTCTCACAGCAGCTGCCCTTTCAAGGACAACTTCTGCCAGAGCTATGGCTGACCCAAGGCCATGCCAGCAGGTGCAAGTGGAGGAGTGGGGAATCAAACCTGGTTCTCCCAGATAAGAGTCCACACACTTAACCACTACACCAAACTGGAAGAATGATGTAAGCCACTTCAGGTCCCCGTTGGAGAGAATGGCGGGGGGGGGGGGGAGGGAGAGAGGGAGGGAGGGAGGGAGGAAGGAAGGAAGGAAGGAAGGAAGGAAGGAAGGAAGGAAGGAAGGAAGGAAGGAAGGAAGGAAGGAAGGAAGGAAGGAAGGAAGGAAGGAAGGAAGGAAGGAAGGAAGGAAGGAAGGAAGGAAGGAGAGAAAGAGAGAGAGAGAGAAAGGGGGAGAGGGAGAAAGGGAGAGAGGGAGAAAGAGAGAGAGAGAGAAAGAGAGAGAGAGAGAAAGAGAGAAAGAGAGAGAGAAAGTCCAGACACAGAAGGTACTGGCAGAAAAGGATCTTTTCTCATCCCATGGCCCCATAAACTGCCAGAGGGGGGTCAGGGGACCTTCATTTTTAAAAAATCCACACAGAACGGGGGAGGGGGGGTTGTAGTGTCAGCAAAATCAGACAAAAACCACCCCACTCTTCCACTAGCGCAACATGAGCGTCCCCAGCATCCAACCCTATATTGTTAACCCCCCTGGAAACATGCATATTGTTCAAAGCTCGGCCTGCTTTAAGCAATTATATATCCATACAGATATATGAACAGCCGTAAAACATTTGAATTCTGGTTCACCATCCTAACAATTCAGTACTTTGCATGCTGGACGAACTTGTTCTTCCATAAGAACATTTCATAATTGCTCCCCATTGCCTTCACCCATAAAGGAATTACTTTTTTTTTAAGAACCAACTAACCAGTTTGATCTTATTTTTCTGAATGACTTCTTTGTTCTCCTTCTGGTACATCTCCATTTTCTTTTTCGTGTTCTCTAGATCGATGTTGTTGGTCAGGTTGAATACTGGGTCGACGTTTTAGAAAATAGTGAGGGGAGAGGGAAGGCAGGAACGAAAAGAGAAGACAAGCAAAAAGTACATATTAACAGTGATAACAAACATTTCCCATATTCAAACAGTCTATAAACTGAACACTAACAAAGTGTTCCATTTTTATGACCAGAAGTCCTTCTACTGAAACTACTCAGAGACTACTACGGAGAGCCAGTTTGAACTACTACGGAGAGCCAGTTTGGTGTAGTGGTTAAGTGTGCGGACTCTTATCTGGGAGAGCCGGGTTTGATTCCCCACTCCTCCACTTGCACCTGCTGGCATGGCCTTGGGTCAGCCATAGCTCTGGTAGGAGTTGTCCTTGAAAGGGCAGCTGCTGTGAGAGCCCTCTCAGCCCCACCCACCTCACAGGGTGTCTGTTGTGGGGGAGGAAGGGAAAGGAGATTGTGAGCCGCTCTGAGACTCTTCGGAGTGGAGGGCGGGATATAAATCCAATATCTTCAATATCTTCTTCTACTCTGAATTTAGAGAAGAATTACGTGCTCCGGAGAAAACTGTTTAACAGTGCTGTCCAAAACAGAATTATACCCTTCTAAGTCTGGAGACCAAGTCCTATGAAGAAAAGTTGAAGGAGCTGGGCATGTTTAGCCTGGAGAGGCGGCTGAGAGGTGATATGATTACCGTCTTCAAGTACTTGAAGGGCTGTCAGATAGAGGATGGTGTGGAATTGTGTTCTGTGAACCCAGAAGGTAGGACCAGAACCAATGAGTTGAAATTAAATCAAAAGAGTTTCCGGTTCAACATCAGGAAGAACTTCCTGACTGTTAGAAGGGTTCCTCAGTGGAACAGGCTTCCTCAGGAGGTGGTGGACTCTCCGTCGGAGGCTAGATGGCCATCTGATAGCAATGCAGATCCTGTGAATTTAGGGAGAGATATTTGTGAATTTCCAGCATTGTGCAGGGGGTTGGACTAGATGATCCCAGAGGTCCCTTCCAGCTCTATGATTCTAAGCACATTGATTTTGATGGACTTAGAAGGGTGCAACAGTGCCTAGGCTTGCAGTGCAAATGTATTTATCGCAGTTGTAAACCAATTACTCACATCCCCATAGGCTCACCAGTCCCCTGTGATAGACGTAGACCTCCCACCTCAAGATCCTGACTCCCACCACTGCCTGGAAGGCTGGTGGGCTTAAAAAATAAAAAAACTGCTGAGGCAGCAACACTGATATGTCATTTCTGGACCAAACCCGCAAGTGATGTCACACCGTTCTAGGATTTCCAGCTCTATGGTAAAACCATAGCGTTTTCAATGAATCTTAGACATGATCCATGTTCTATGAAGAAAGGTTGAAGGAGCTGAGCCCGGAGAAGAGGCGGCTGAGAGGTGATATGATCACCATCTTCAAGAGCTGTCATATAGAGGATGGTGTGGAATTGTTTTCTGTGGCCCCAGAAGGTAGGACCAGAATCAACGGGTTGAAATTAAATCAAAAGAGTTTCCAGCTCAACATTAGAAGAACTTCCTGACCAGGACATGGTCATGTATAGGATACACTGAAAACTCTATGGTCTTACCATAGAGCTGGGAATCTTAGACATGCCCCAAGTCCCTGCCTCCCAGTCTCACATCAGTTGCAAACCACTGGCTGGCACCTTACATCCCCAGCTAGTAACCCTATAATGCATGCTATCCACAGAGGGTCCTGTGGCTAGAGCACACACCACCAGGTCAATCTCTTCTGCTCCAAAGCACCACCCTCAAAGACCAAGCAGGGAACCAACGAGAACTGCTGAGATCAGCTGCGTGAAAGACCTCTCTCCTGGAGGCAGGGCCGGCCCATCCGTTAGCCACCTAGCTAACAACAATGCAGGGTTTATAATTCCTATGTGTTGCACGCTGCACTGCCTATGAATCTGGAAGGCGACACACAAGAGAGGTAGACAAAGAATCTCTACGGCCAGCAGAAAGAACTTCCCCAGGGGCTCAGATGACCAAGTAAGCTTGATTCAAAAGCTTCCGGAGAGGTCACAAAGCACCACCTGCCTGACACTGACCTACTGATAAGAACATAAGAGAAGCCATGTTGGATCAGGCCAATGGCCCATCCAGTCCAACACTCTGTGTCACACATAAGAACATAAGAGAAGCCATGTTGGATCAGACCAATGGCCCATCCAGTCCAACACTCTGTGTCACACAGTGGCCACAAACCTCCCCCCCCCAAGTGCCATCAGGAGGTCCGCAAGTGGAGATAGAAGCCCTCCCACTGTGCCCCACCCCAAGCACCAAGAATACAGAGCATCACTGCCCCAGACAGAGAGTTCCATTTATACACTGTGGCTAAGAGCCACTGATGGACATAAGAACATAAGAGAAGCCATGTTGGATCAGCCAATGGCCCATCCAGTCCAACACTCTGTGTCCAAAAATACCTGGCCAAAAAAAAAACAAATGCCATCAGGAGATCCATCGGTGGGGCTAGAAGCCCTCCCACTGTGCCCTCCCAAGCACCAAGAATACAGAACAGAGAGTTCCAACAATAGGCTGTGGCTAATAGCCACTGATGGGCCTATGCTCCATATGCTTATCCAATCCCCTCTTGAAGCTGTCTATGCTTGTAGCCGCCGTCACCTCCTGTGGCAGTGAATTCCATCTGTTAATCATCCTTTGGGTGAAGACTTCCTTTTATCTGTTCTAACCCGACTGCTCAGCAATTTCATTGAATGCCCACGAGTTCTCGTATTGTGAGAAAGGGAGAAAAGTACTTCTTTCTCTACCTTCATATCCCAGGCATAATCTTATAAACCTCTATCATGCCACCCCGCAGTTGACATTTCTCCAAGCTGAAGAGCCTCAAGCACTTTAACCTTTCTTCATGGGGAACGTGTTCCAACCCTTTAATCATTCCAGTTGCCCCTTTCTGCACTTTCTTCAAGCCTTGCTTAGGTATTGCAAACTGAGGGCCACGGCTTCCTTGTTGGAGTCCCTCCATCTCAGGCTGGGTCCTCCTCTTTTCCTGCTGCCTTCGACTCTTTCTAGCATGACTGTCTTTTTCAGGAAGTCTTGTTTTCTCATCATGTGATCAAAGTGCAATACCTTCAGTTTAGTCATTTAAACTTCTAGTGTCTAGTCATTTAAATTTCTAGAGCTTCTAGTGTCATGGCCTCCTGATGGTACCTGGGGTTTTTTTGGCCACTGTGTGACATAGAGTGTTGGATTGGATGGGCCATTGGCCTGAACCAACATGGCTTCTCTTATGTTCTTGTGTGACACAGAGTGTTGGATTGGATGGGCCATTGGCCTGAACAAACATGGCTTCTCTTATGTTCTTATGTGTGACACAGAGTGTTGGACTGGATGGCCCATTGGCCTGAACCAACATGGCTTCTCTTATGTTCTTATGTGTGACACAGAGTGTTGGACTGGATGGCCCATTGGCCTGAACCAACATGGCTTCTCTTATGTTCTTATGTGTGACACAGAGTGTTGGACTGGATGGCTCATTGGCCTGAACCAACATGGCTTCTCTTATGTTCTTATGTGTGACACAGTGTTGGACTGGATGGGCCATTGGCCTGATCCAACATGGCTTCTCTTATGTTCTTATGTGTGACACAGAGTGTTGGACTGGATGGGCCATTGGCCTGATCCAACATGGCTTCTCTTATGTACTTATGTGTGACACAGAGTGTTGGACTGGATGGGCCATTGGCCTGATCCAACATGGCTTCTCTTATGTTCTTATGTGTGACACAGAGTGTTGGACTGGATGGGCCATTGGCCTGATCCAACATGGCTTCTCTTATGTTCTTATGTGTGACACAGAGTGTTGGATTGGATGGGCCATTGGCCTGAACCAACATGGCTTCTCTTATGTTCTTATGACTGGGGTAGTGGTGCTCTGTATTCTTGGTGCTTGGGGGGGGGCAACAGTGGGAGGGCTTCTATTGTCCTGGTCTCACTGATGGACCTCTTGGTGGCGCCTGGTTTTTTTGGCCCCTGTGTGACACAGAGTGTTGGACTGGATGGGCCACTGGCCTGATCCAGCATGGCTTCTCTTATGTTCTTAAGCTTCTAGCTTGAAAGGTTACACCCTCAAAATTTTGTTGGTGTCTAACATGCCACTGGAATCGAATCTAACTCACCAGAGAAGCCACTCCACAATCTCATCCAATTCCCCACCCCCAGGCCCCTTTCAAAGAATGAAGCAGGCCTCTTGTTACACGGCAGGATAAGGTAATCTAAGGAGCAGGTGCGAGTTCTTCGCCAAGATTTCAGAGGAGACATTTCATATATACTCACGGCTAAAAACAACTCCATATAGAACCAGCCTGCAGCCCTTAAGGGATATTTGGCGGGGGGGGGGGGGAGAGAAAGAAGCTCGGGCAGACCTAGCATCTGACCACCCTATCTCCTCATTCATCTCTCATTTGCTTCGGCCTGCCTTTCGACATCTGTCAAAATATCCCACAAAAAGGCCATTGTTTTTACAGGCTGAAAGGTTTAATTCTCTTTGAAGGCCAGTTCGGTTTCTGAAAAGACCAAACACAGAGAGAGAGAGAGAGAGAGACAAAAACTCTCAAAGGGAAAGAAAGATGCTCCCAGATAGAAGAAAGATGAGTTTTTCTGAGCCACTGTGAAATTATGAAGGGGATTCTTTAAAAGTATAAGCAAGAGTAGGCCTTGTTTCCGGTGCTGGCCTATTTTCCCGCCTTCCTCTAAAAAGCGCTGGAGGGTTCAAACAGATGGCTGTTTTCTGAACTGCTGTGATAACTTGACACAAGAGCTTTTTCTCTATTAACGCAGAGGCTCAGGAAAGTACAGCAACTCCTTGACCAGGTGGCTGTCAGGTGACACAAAGGACCAATGAGGTTCCAGATAGCTTTACAAAGCCATGGAGTCCAGCCTAGTTCCTTCAAGTATGAGCAACACGGCTTGTGTCTTAACCGCTGCACTCAGCAAGCCTGAAGCCTCCTTCCCGCCTACAATATTCTAACTCTTGATGAAGATCCTTGACCAAACAGAGTGGGAGGAAACAAGCCCTTTTCTCATTCTGCACCTTGAAAATGTGTAGTTGCCTAACATCACACCAGATCTCGGAAGCTAAGCAATGTCAGCTACACACAGGGTTGCTACACAGGGTCAGCTACACACGGGCTACACAAGGCAGTCCAGGGTTGCTACACATAGGCAGGCAATAGCAAACCATCTCTGCTCACCTCTTGCCATGAAACCCCTACATGGTCACCGTAAGTCAGCTGAGACTTGAGAAAAAGATTATATTGATTCAAACAATTTTGTTAGTAACATATGGTAATAAATTTCAATTTCTTACATCATTAATAATTACTTTTTTTTAATCTATCCCATATATTACTTTCTACCCACCCCTCCCCCCATTACTTGACCCCCGCTGGTGTTATACACGTAAAATCTTAATATTAAAGGTACCCTTAATTAATAAGAACCAAAATTAATATCCTCCTCCCTCTTGTACTTAGTCATTATCAAAAATTGTCCAATGTCCTTTTATTTTCCACTCTTTTTCTACCTATCTTCTGAACTTTTTCCACTCCATCTTAAATACTTCTAAATCATAGTTCTTGTTAACTTGTCCATTTCACTCCATGTCATAACTTTTACAATCCAGTCCCATTTCTCTGGTATTTTTTCTTGCTCCCACAACTGCGCATACAATGTCCTAGCAGCTGAGAGCAAGTACCAGATTAAAGTTCTATTTTCTTTTGGAAATTTTTCCATTTGTAATCCCAACAGAAAAGTCTCTGCAACTTTGTTAAATTCGTATCCCAAGATCTTAGAAATCTCTTGTTGAATCATCTGCCAATACTTTTTCGCTCTTTCACAAGTCCACCACATATGGTAGAAAGAACCTTCATGTTTTTTACATTTCCAACATCTATCTGGCATCTTATTGTTCATCTTTGCCAACTTTTTAGGAGTCATATACCATCTGTACATCATCTTAAAACAATTTTCTTTAATACTCTGACATGTTGAGAGTTTCATCCTGTGATAGGATTGGAGGATCGGTAAGGGGGTCGGGTTCAAGAATGTCCAAAGGGACAGCCTGTGGACCGAAGGTGATCGAGACAGAATCGGAATAACATCTGTAGGAACAGTAGGAGTGAGTTGAGGCATGTCCGAAATCACGTTGGATGGTGCCAAGAGCTCTGGAGGTATTAGTGGTTGAGTCAAAGTCGAAGAAAGTCCAGGTTGGGTAGAAACAGAAGCCATAAGAGTCGAGGAGATGGTAGCTGTCGGGGTCGATAAGGCCGCAGGAGTCGACTTGGCTATGGGATCAGCGGAGTCACGAGGTTTTTTCGGAGCCGTAGCCAATGAGTCGGAGTGGTGTCAGGACTTCTTCAAAGATTTATGTCCCGAATCAGAGTGTTTAGACGTTCCCTTGTTGGACTTATGCTTTTTTAGGGATTGAACAGCAGCCGACACAGCCGAATCTCCCGCTCAATGTGGGGGAGGCAGCGAATCGGAACGAGGCATGGCCCGGAGAGATTTTTTCAAGCAGAAAACTTTGGAGCCTTGCAGCTCAATTTTTTTGTGCCTGTTTTCCGAAATTGGCGCAGTGCGGGCAGGTATCGACCCAATGAGCTTCACCCAAACAAAAAAAGGCAATGAGAATGTCCGTCGGAAGTAGGGATTTTAGTCCCACACCTCCAGCATTTTTTAAATGTAGTTTTCCCTTCCATACGCTCCGGACAAGGGAGGGGAAGGGAGGGGGGGAAAGGGAAAGGAAAGTGCAAAAATAAGGGCTCTTTCTTTTTCTTTTAAAGGACGAAGAAAGAAGAAATATGAAGAAAATAAGAGAAGGAATAAACCACAGATGGAAAAACGAGCTGAGGAGACGGGAACACAGCAAGGTAGGTGTTGTTTGAGCGGCGGTTAGGAAGAAACTGAGTGGGAGGGGTGCCTCCTGCTTTCTCCAGGCATGCACAGTCGATGCCTGCTCCCCAGGGCGAGCGGGGAGAGCGTGCCAAAAAACGCTCTAGGCAAGCTATTGAAGACTCCGAGGTATGGATCCATTGCCACCGGCAAGACCCATGTGTGGGACTGCACAGAGACCACGCTGAAGATCCAAGAGTTATCTATCCTTGAGCATTCCCCACTGTGGCTCCCACGCGGTGGAATGGCAGAATGTTCCACAGAATGCATAAAAGGCTCAAGAGGGCATTTTTTATAAATGGAACAGGGTTTGTGTTATCATCTGTGAATATTTCAGGCAGTTTTCATTGTATTGCTCATTGTGCTGTACATAATATACTGTTTTGGTTGCTTTGTTATTCACTTTTGTGATCCTTCTGAGTCAGAACAATAGCCCATCTAGTCCAGCCTCCTGTCTCACATAGTGGCCAACCAGTTCCTCTGGAGGGCCAACAACAGGGCATAGAGGCTGAGGCCTTCATAAGAACATCAGAAGAGGCCTGCTGGATCAGACTGGAGGTCCATCTAGTACAGCATCCTGTCTCGCACAGTGGCCAACAACAGGGCAGAGAGCAGTAGTGGCCACAGTTGCTTAATGTAAGAACCACGTAGAATAGGATGTTGGAGGGAGGGAGGGAGGGAGGCTCTTTGCATTAAAAAGAAGTTTGACAACTCAGGGTTGAGAAATTCCTGGAGATTTGGTGGTAGAGTAGGGTTGCCAGGCCTTACCTGGCTGCTGGCGGGGGAACGGAAGTGATGTAATTGCACCAGGCACATCACACAGGGATGCTCTAGGGCAGGGGTGTCGAACTCATTTGTTATGAGCGCCGGATTTGACATAAATGAGACTTTGTCGGGCCGGGCCATGTGTATCATAAAACGTAATGCCAGGTAGCGGACATATAAACTTTATAAAGGGCATGGACACACAATTAAAGATTTTTTTTACTTCAAATCAAGCATCCTTAAAGTATTAGCATGCTTGCAATATTTGGTTTTACAGTCTCTGATAAATGTCACCTCTTGCTGTGAATTATCGCATCAAAAACTGCAGACAATGTTTGTGCCGTATCAGTCTTGAATATGTGCTGTTCAGGTGTGCACATCTGTAAGCTGCAAACCTACTTTTGATTTATTGACATTCATTACAGACATCTCATGGTCAGTGCTTTTAGCCTAAGACCCAGAGGAACATGAAGCAGCTGGGCACTGTGAGCTTTTGTACAGAAGTTGCTTTGTACAGAAGTCAAGAAGAAGAAGATGATATTGGATTTATATCCCACCTTCCACTCCGAAGAGTCTCAGAGCAGTTCACAATCTCCTTTACCTTCCTCCCCCACAACAGACACCCTGTGAGGTGGGTGGGGCTGGAGAGGGCTCTTACAGCAGCTGCCCTTTCAAGGACAACCTCTGCCAGAGCTATGGCTGACCCAAGGCCATGCTAGCAGGTGCAAGTGGAGGAGTGGGGAATCAAACCCGGTTCTCCCAAGTAAGAGTCTGCTCACTTAACCACTACACCAAACATACGAAGGCACCATGGCACAGACTGAAAGCGATGTGCTTGTCTACAAAACTATAATCTTCCCCAGAAAAATTACTACAACTAAAAAAAAATATAACTTCTCCCCCCAAAAACCACAAGAACAGAGGGACGGCCATGTACAGTGGTCAGTGTCAGTCTACTATTTGGGAAGTCTAAATTCAAAACCCCCAATCAAAGGAAAATGTGAAAGAAAAATTAAGGAAAATTTGCTGGGTAATCCTAAGGTGGAACACACTTTCAGTCTAATGCTGATATTTCCCTTCTAAACAGTTCACGTGCTTTCCTATTGAGAAAGACTAGAGGGCATGAGTACAGCGAAAAAGAGGAGGGGAACCCAGTGACACCCATAACAAGCCCAACAAAACTCTCTCTCTCTCTGTAGCAAGGCAAAAAGCTCATACCTTCACTAAAACGTTGCTAGTCTTAAAAGCACTCTTTGTAGCTCTCCTGATGGTGGGGACTGCACAAAGGAAGCTCTGGCTCTTTCTTTCCTTCCCCAGGGCATGAGGAGGGGGAGGAGCCTCGGCCATTCATTAGAAGGAAGAGAGGCTTGTCTCAATAGCTCTGCACGGTGATTAATTGAGCCTGGCAAACTTAATCACCCAGCAGAGCTATAGAGCCAAACTCCCTCATTGGCTGAGGCTGCTCCTCCCTCCTCTTCCCTTTGGGAAAAGGGAGGGGGGGAGAGGGAAAGGCTGCTTTGCTGCTCTGGCTTATCCGGGGAGAAACACAAAATGGCAACCAAAAAAAGGGAAAATAAAGCAGAGGACAGCCAGTTGCTGGAGGGCCTGATTGGAGCCCTCTGTGGGCCTGATCCAGCCCACGGACTGCATGTTTGACACCCCCGCTCCAGAGTTCTGTATCAGCAGGTTGGAGGCCCCAAAATCGGGGGAAATCCTGTCCACAGCAGGAAGCTGGGAATCCTAGGGTAGAGCCTGGGGCAGGGTATAATGCAACTAAGTCAGCCCTCCAAAGCAGCCATTTTATACAGGGGAACTAATCAAGTCAAGTCAAGTTAGCCTTTATTGGCATAAAATATATAGATGTATATATCAGAGCAAATTGGTTTAAAAAAGAAAAGATAAAATGGAACGATTGCATACATATACGTCAGGAAAAGCACAAACAAACTATTTCTATGAGATCCTCTGGCGTGCCTTTAAAACAGAATAAAGAAACTTAGCCGCTTTCTCAGTGACACTAGATGAAGTGTCATTCAAAAGATTATAGAACAATCAACCATGCTAACTAAAAGAGGATGTAAATACTTGTGACGAAGATCTGTATATAAATTACAATAAAGAAGAATATGAGTAACTGACTCCACACATTTTTGCTTACAGAGACAGTATCTGACTGAGTAGGCTGTCTTGTTAAATCTGCCATAAAGAATGGCAGAGGCCATGGCGTTGCATCTGTCAAGGGAAAAAGATCTATGCTGCTGTGGCACCTGCAAGACGGATAGATATGAGGCCATTTTCCCAGTACTAAGAGAGATCTCAAAACTCAGTGGGGAACAAATTTTCTTAGCCAGACTGTATAGGTCTTGGCGCTCAATATCTAGCAACCTGTTTTTAATTTGTTGGACTGCGGTGGTGAAGGACAGCATTGACAATAGTTCTAGGGATAATTTTATTTTTCTCTCAATTTCTGCTGCCCACTTTGACAAATTAAATTCAGAGAGCATTTGAGAGATATAGCTCCCTGGTTCAGAATTGTAGTGCAAGCGTAGCCAGAATTTGAAGGTCATGAGCCATGCACTAGTAACCATTCAAGACATGCCAGTTTCTAAGCAGATAACTGCACATGGGACACATAGAATCATAAAGTTGGAAGGGACCTCCAGGGTCATCTTCTGCACAATGCAAGAAATTTACAAATACCTCCCCTTAAATTCACAGGATCCACATTGCTGTCAGATGGCCATCTAGCCTCTATTTAAAAACCTCCAAGGAACCGCTCTAATGGTCAGGAAGTTCTTCCTAATGTTGAGACAAAAACTCTTTTGATTTAATTTCCACCCTTTGGTTCCGGTCCTACCTTCTGGGGCCACAGAGAACAATTCTACACCATCCTCTATATGATGGCCCTTCAAGGACTTGGGTGGTCATATCACCTCTCAGTCACCTCCTCTCCAGGCTAAACATGCCCAGCTCCTTCAACCTTTCTTCATAGGACTTGGTCTCCAGACCCCTCACCATCTTTGTTGTCCTCCTTTGGACCCATTCCAGCTTATCTACATCTTTTTAAAATGTGGTGTCCAAAACTGAACACAATACTCCAGGTGAGGTCTTACCAGAGCAGAGCAAAGTAATACCATCACTTCACATGATCTGAATGCTAAACTTCTGTTAATGCATCCCAAAATTGCATTTGCCTTTTAATCACTGTAGTCTGGAGATAAGTTGTAATTCTGGGGGACCTCCAGTCCCCACCTGGTGGTTGGCAACCCAAAGGACAGGGACCGGATTAGGGGAAGGGGGAGCATGAAAGCCTTATTTCGGGAGCAGAACTCTGCTCAGAGTTCACTGGATCCAATGCTGCATTTACAGAACTCTCCCCTGCCACCGCTCCAACCCCCAAATGGCATCCCCACGAGTCCAGGGCCTTTAGGCTATGGCATCTGTAGGCCTGAAAGCCAAACAAAAGAGAGAGGGAGGGCTCTTCAAGCCCCCTTCTTTGCATTAGCTCTAAAAACACTGCCAAAATGGCAGGCAAGGTCAAACTCTTCAAAGCACTCTCCGCTACTGTACTTGAAGAACAGAAAGGATGAAAGGGGAGCCATATGGCTTCTGTCACGGTAAATAAAGCCACTGGAGGCCCAGAAGTACAATCCAAATTTTACTTTCCTCCCCCTCCCCCTTTGATGTTCTGGAACACCATCTATGCCCTTGCAAAGCATTTTCCCTTTCGGCCACAGTTGCCCCGTGGGTTCCCCCCACCCCATCCGTGCCCCCCCTTCTCCCACACCAACCTTGACAGCTAGACATTTATTATCGCAGTCTGCCCCTCCCCCCCCCCCATGGAACAGCTCCCCGATTAAAAATGTAAGGTGAGAGTAAGTGGATAACCATCGAGAACCCCACATTTGAAAGAGATTCTGCTCAAAAGTTTCACAAGGGAGATAAAAGCTTACGGGCGCATCAAATATGTAAGCATTAGGACTCACCAATTTCTTCGACTTCTTCCAGGAAATCATTATATTCCCTTAGACTGGGGAAGTCGTCTTCTCTTTTATTGTATCTTTGGGAGGAGAGAGGATCAAAAGGAACAGCACATTTGCATTATAGCTCCACGAAAGATGACAACTTCTTTTGCTGTACCAGGGGTGGCCAAACTGTGGCTCTTTCACACATATTGTGTGGTTCTTGAAGCTCCCGCCACCCCACTGGCCAATTTGGAGAAGGCATTTATCTCTTTAAATCATTTCTCCAAGGCAAGCCAGCTGACAGGTTGGAGAATGCATTTAAAGTTACTTTCTTTCCACCTCTCCCTCCCCCAACTATTTGCCTTCTTTCCTTCCTTCAAACATCTGATGTTCATGTCTTGGGGCTCTCAAACAACTGACGTTTATTTCATGCGGCTCTTACATCAAGCAAGTTTGGCCACCCCTGTACTATCCCATTCTCATTTAAAGACTCTCATTCTGGAGCCCCCAATTGACCCCGCCTGTAGCTGATTTCAGATACCACAAAAAACTGCAGATCAGCCGAACTCATGGAACTGTCAAAAATGTGGGCTACTCCACTCACTGTGAAATTCAAGACCAGCAGAACTTTGGGGGCAAGATATTCAGGATCTGAGCTTTCAAAAGTCAAAGCACCCTTTTTCAGATACCTAGAAAGCTTTGACTCTCAAATGTTCACTCCCCTGAAATATTGTCAGTCTCTAAGGTGCTACTGGACTCGAATCCGGCTCCTGGAAAGCTCTGGCTTCCTAAAGTTCACACCCCTAAAATCTCATTCGTCTCTAAAGTGCAACTGGGCTAGATTCTGGCTGTTTTACTGCAGGCAATGAGACTACCGGCTCACTGTGATTAGGAATGTTCTCTCAAACTAGGATCTAAAACTGTAGTTTTAAATTGGCTTATCGGTTAGTCTTAACCAGGGCTTTTTTGGAAGGAGGAACTCCTTTGCATATTAGGCCACACACCCCCAATGTAGCCAATCCTCCAAGAGCTTACAGGGCTTTTTGTACAGGGCCTACTGTAAGCTCCAGTCTGTGAACCATTTTGTACAGTGCAACCCTATTAATTAATTAATTAATTTGGTTCATTTATATTCCACCCTTTCCCAGACGGGCTCAGGGCGGATCACATTCAGATAAAAACCAGTCACATATAATAAAATCAATAAATACAATTTAAAACAGCAGCATTACAACAACATTATTAAATAGCAGAGGTGGGCGGCACCTAGTGCAACTTTAGGTGTAATCATTCAGTGGCCCGAATATAAAGAGTCAGATGATAGATCACCGTGGGGGCGGCAGCCAATGGCATAGGCAACAGAGTAGAGGACGTCTGCCTGCCTCAACTAAACGCCTGGCAGAACAGCTCCGTCTTGCAGGCCCTGCGGAAGGGTAACAAATCCGGCAGGGCCCGCACCTCCACAGGGAGCTGATTCCACCAGGGTGGGGCCACGGCCGAAAAGGCCCTGGCCCTAGTCAAGGCAAGTTGGACGTCCTTAGGGCCAGGGGCGACCAAAAGGTGTTGGTTGGCCAATCGCAACATCCTTCAGGGCTCATATCGGGAGAGGTGGTCCCGCAGGTATGTCGGTCCCAGGCCGCGTAAGGCTTTGAATGTCAATACAAAAACCCTGAAACGGATCTGGTACTCAACCGGTAACCAGTGCAATGCGTACAGTTCAGTGCGGTCGACTGCTTGCCCATACAGGCAATGCAGTTAAGAGCTGTGCTGCTGCATTTTGCACCTGTTGAAGTTTCCAGATCAGCCTCGAGGGCAAGCCTGCGTAGAGCAAGTTACAGTAGTCCAGCCTGGAAGTGACAGTTGCAGGGATCACTGTAGCTAGGTCTTGGGATGTCAGATAGGGCATCAGCTATTTGGCCTGCCGCAGATGGTGAAAGGCAGATGCGCAACTGTTGTGACCTGGGCCTCCATAGAAAGGGTAGCATCCAGTGTCACCCCCAGACTCCTCACCTTCTGAGCTGACAGCAAAGGGGTGCCATCTAGGATGGGCAGTTGGATGCCCGATCCTGGTCCCCCCCCCCGCCCCGACCTAGGTACAGGACCTCCGTCTTAGTTGGATTTAGCTTCAGCCGGCTTAACTGCAACCAACCTGCCACGGCTTCTAGCACCCTGGTTAGACGGTCTGGGGCGGCGTCTGAATGGCTGTCCATCAGCAGATAGAGCTTGGTGTCATCTGCATAATGGTGACAACCCAGCCCAAAACCTTGGTCAATCTGGGCAAGGAGGCGCATGTAGATGTTAAACATCATTGGTGAGAGAACAGCTCCCTGCCGCACACCACATTCGACTGGATGCCACCAAGAGATCTGCTCACCAATCGCCACCCTTTGTCCCCGACCATGGAGAAAGGAGGAAAGCCACTGTAAGGCCACCCTTTGAACTCCAATGTCGGCAAGGTGGTGGGTTATAAGATCATAATCAACCATGTCAAACGCTGCTGAGAGATCTAACAACAATAGCAGTGCTGACCCGCCTCGATCCAGATGCCTTCTAAGGTCATCTGTGAGGGCAACCAAAGCAGTCTCTGTCCCATGGCCGGGGCGGATCGAGGGTAGAAGTATCCTCCAGGAAACCTTGAAACTGCTCTGCCACCACTTTCTCAATTACCTTGCCCAGGAACAGTAAGTTCGAAACTGGACGGTAATTGGCCAGGACCATCGGGTCCAAAGATGGCTTTTTCAAAAGCGGGCGAACCACTGCCTCTTTAAGTTTAGCTGGAAAAGTCCCTGTTTCCAAGTAAAGGTTAATAATATCAGCTAGAGTCTTGGATGCCCCCGCCACCTGCCTTAATTAGCCAGGATGGACAAGGGTCCAATGGGCAAGTGGTCGGCTTCACCGCAGCCAAGATCCTGTCCACATCTTCCCAAGTAAGACGGCTGAAGTGGTCCAATATGGGACCCATAGATGGGCAAAGGGCTTCCAGCTCCCGTACTGTATCAACTGTGGCAGGAAGCCTCTGGCGGAGAGTCGAGACCTTATCTGTGAAATAGGTTGCAAAAGCCTCGCAACCTATATCCAATTCTCTAACTTCTGGATTGCCTGTTGGCAGTGTAGTCAACGCTCGGTTCTAGAGCCAGTTTGGTGTAGTGGTTAAGTGTGCGGACTCTTATCTGGGAGAACCGGGTTTGATTCCCCACTCCTCCACTTGCACCTGCTGGAATGGCCTTGGGTCAGCCAGAGCTCTGGCAGGGGTTGTCCTTGAAAGGGCAGCTGCTGTGAGAGCCCTCTCCAGCCCCACCCACCTCACAGGGTGTCTGTTGTGGGGGAGGAAGGTAAAGGAGATTGTGAGCCGCTCTGAGACTCTTCGGAGTGGAGGGCAGGATATAAATCCAATATCTTCTTCTTCTTCTTCTTCTAAATAATTGGGCCGGGCGCAACTTCGCTGACACAATGGAAGCCGCACAGAATTCCTTCTTAGTGGACTTCACTGCCTTCTCATAGGCCTTCATAAATGCTCTATAAGAAGTTCTAGACTCCTCGTCATAAGATCTCTGCCACGCTCGCTCTAGCCGTCTAAGTTGCTGTTTCATCCTTTTCAGCTCCAAAGCATACCATGGTGCTGATTTGGTACAGCGACATAGAGGGCGCCGGGGGGCAATGTCGTCGATGGCAGCCGAGAATCGGGAGTACCAGTCCTCAACTAGCTCATCTAACGACCCACCGTGGGCATCGGATCCCACAGAGCTTCTTGAAGCTGCTCCGGGTCCAATTGGCTCCGCGGGCGAGCATAAATCTGCCCGTCACCTAAACAGGAGGAGGGCTGTAAGTCAACTCGGACTTTCAGGGCATAATGATCTGACCATGGAACTGGAGCGGCAGCTATCAGATCAGGTGTTATCCCGGGCCCAAAGACCAAATCCAGTGTGTGACCAGCCTGGTGAGTGGGGGTTGATATAATCTGGCTGAGTCCCAGTGTCTCCATGGAGGACACTAGGTCCTGCGCCTGCACGGACACCGCATCATCAGCGTGGACACTGAAATCCCCCAGGACCTCTAACCTGGGGAAGTCCAATGCCCAAGCCAATACCGTGTCCAGCAGAGCAGGCAGGCTCTCTGGAGGTGAGTTAGGCGACCGGCACACCACCCAGATTGCCAAACTCTCCTCAGCCTCCCACACCAGGCCGACACATTCAATACCAGTTATGTTTGGGGCAGGGAGTGCCCTGAAAGAAAAAGAATCACAAGTGAGCAATGCAACCCCCTTCCCCCCAGTTGTCCAAGATTGGTGGAGGACCGAGAACCCGGGTAGGGCAAGTTGGTTCAAAGTTACAGTTTCCCCATCACGTACCCAGGTCTCAGTCACACATGCCAGATCTATCTGTTGCGCTACGAAATAATCCCGTAGAGTATGGGTCTTGTTGTTGATAGATCTGGCATTAATCAACACCAATGTCGGAGCCAGATAATCTATCCTAGACCTGCAACCGTCATGCCTTGGGATGGGACGCAGGTGGGAAGGGGTCCAAGCATTCCTGCATCTCTGGCCCCTTCCAAAACACAAAGACCTGGGCCCACCGCAATATCTCCCCCACCCCCGGAATCCCTGTCCCGGCCATATCCTCCCCCCAGAGTGTTATCGGGCCAAGTTAGTCCACTTAACATTCACCCAGCGCTAACCTAATCTAATTTATACCACTCAGTCTATAAATCCTCGACGGTTGATTTCTATCTACTAATTTAACTAGTAGTATTCAACTAAGTTCCAATTCCAGTATTATTACTGTAATGCAGCTAAAAATTAGTTTGTATTTAGGGTTGCCAGCCTCCAGCTGGGGTCTGGGGATCTCCCTCTTATACAACGGATCTCCAGCTGGCAGAGATCAGCTCCCCCGGAGAAAATGCAATCTGTATTTACATTTAATATCTACTGTATACTGCCAGTAATGTGTACAATATATGTACACCGTTATTACTAAAAATATATATTTCGCCAAAGTTTTAATTGTACCTTTTTTCCACTTATGTATTTTCTTTAAAGTTTTATTTATTTCTTACAAAAATGAAATGATAGCCTTAAAGTTTTGGGTGGGCCCCCTATGTCTCCTGGCAACCAATATTTTTAGACCCAGTCTGCCACAATGCACAAGGTCTTGTCCCTGGCACCTCCAACTAAAAGAATCAAGTAGAAATGGCCATGTGAAGGTCTTGCCCCGGCACCTCCAACTAAAAGGATCAAGTAGTATTCTCACAATGTTTTACTGTTTAATCTCACAATTTAAAAAAAATAAAATTTAAAATAAAAAACTGGAAATTAAAAATGTAAATAGTTTCAAGTTTCTTCATTTCTCCTACAATTCCCTGTTTTTTTAAATTTCTGGAGGGATGCGAGTAGGCCTAGGGCACCAAAAACCCTAGCACCAGCCCTGTCCAGGCTGGCTTGATCTCATCAGATCATGGAAACTAAGCAGCATCAGCCTTGGGAGGAGGAGGATGAAGAGGAAGAAGACCACGATGAAGAAGAGGAGCAGGAGGGGGACAAGGAGGAGATTGGATTTATATCCCGCCCTCCACTCTGAAGAGTCTCAGAGTGACTCACAATCTCCTTTACCTTCCTCCCCCACAACAGACACCCTGTGAGGTAGATGAAGATATTGGATTTATATCCCGCCCTCCACTCCGAAGAGTCTCAGAGCGGCTCACAATCTCCTTTACCTTCCTCCCCCACAACAGACACCCTGTGAGGTGGGTGGGGCTGGAGAGGGCTCTCACAGCAGCTGCCCTTTCAAGGACAACCTCTGCCAGAGCTATGGCTGACCCAAGGCCATTCCAGCAGGTGCAAGTGGAGGAGTGGGGAATCAAACACAGATAAGTGTCCGTGCACTTAAGAAGATAAGAAGATGATGATATTGGATTTATATCCCGCCCTCCACTCCGAAGAGTCTCAGAGTGACTCACAATCTCCTTTACCTTCCTCCCCCACAACAGACACCCTGTGAGGTAGATGAAGATATTGGATTTATATCCCGCCTTCCACTCCGAAGAGTCTCAGAGCGGCTCACAATCTCCTTTCCCTTCCTCCCCCACAACAGACACCCTGTGAGGTAGATGAAGATATTGGATTTATATCCCGCCCTCCACTCCGAAGAGTCTCAGAGCGGCTCACAATCTCCTTTCCCTTCCTCCCCCACAACAGACACCCTGTGAGGTGAGTGGGGCTGAGAGGACTCTCACAGCAGCTGCCCTTTCAAGGACAACCTCTGCCAGAGCTATGGCTGACCCAAGGCCATGCCAGCAGGTGCAAGTGGAGGAGTGGGTAATCGAACCCGGTTCTCCCAGATAAGAGTCCGCACACTTAACCACTACACCAAACTGGCTCTCTCAGAGTGGCTTACAATCTCCTCCTCTTCCTCTCCCCACAACAGGCACCCTATAAGGCAGGTGGGGCTGAGAGAGCAGTTCTGAGAGAACTGGGACTGACCCAAGGTCACCCAGCTGGCTGCATGTGGAGGAGTGGAGAATCAAGCCCGGTTCCCCAGATTAGAGTCCATGCTCTTAACTGTTACACCAAACTGGTTAGCGCTTGAATAGGTGATGACCAAGGAAGTCCAGGATCTCTACCCAGAGCCAGACAATGGCAAACCACCTCTGAACATCTCTTGCCTTGCAAACCCTAGGGGGTTAACATAAATCAGCTCATACCTGACCTCCGTAAACCATTCGGAGCTCCTTCGAAGTAGTGCAGCACAAAAGGACAAAAATAACACAATAAATGAGGCCTTCTCACCTGTCAGTCACAAATACACAACACTTGATTCCATCACTATTGGCCTTCCACCGTTGACTGAAAACTCATTTATCCTGAAAGGATGAAAGATGAGTTTTACCTAGGCTTTAGACTGTCCTGAATGGCTACAGATTTTGGTGGATTTTAAGGAACTGTTTTCATGTTTTCTACATTTTATGTTTTAGTACTAAGCCACTTTGAGCGCTCTTTTGAGTGGGAAGACAGCTTGGGAGTTCACTAAATAAACAATATTTTGAGTGCCTACAGAAACCAAGTGCTCTACGTCAAAGCAAATTTTGCCTTGGGGGTTACAGCTTAAACGACAGACACACAAAAGAAAGGGACTGAAGCAGAAAAGCAGAGTTGCAATATCAGTTAGACAGCTGCTCGGGTGACGAAAAACATACTGCTATTTACAGTTTATGCAATATCAAAAACAGAATATATAAATAATGGTTTATAGCAGTGGTCCCCACCCTTTTTGAGCCTCTGGGAAGCTCTGGAATTCTGGCAGAGCTTGTGGGTTCAGTCACAAAATGGCTGCCATAAAACGGTTGCTGTGAGAGGTGGAGCCAGCCACAAATGGCTGCCACATCTTACCTTCAGCCAGGGCTTTTTAAAAGCAGGAACGCAGTTCCAGCTGGCTTGGTGTTGGGATGTGGCTTAATATGCAAATGAGTTCCTGCTGGGCTTGTTCTGTTAAAAACCCTGTGTGAAACAATGGTGCCATCGGGGTGTGTGGCCTAATATGCAAATGAGTTTCTACTGGGCTCTTTCCACAAAAAAAGCCCTGTCTTCACCCACACAGTGAAGATCCTTGTACTGTGGCAGCAGCTGTTGCCAAAGCAACATTTTTTTAAAAAAAATCTGCACAGCCAATCAAATCTCCAATGGCCAATCAGAAGCCTTGCTGGGCAAAAGCTCCACTTGGCCCTGCCCATTTGCCAAAAACACTTGGCAGGCACCAGGAAAGCTGCCAGGGCACTATGGCATCCACAGGCACCACATTAGGTACCCCTGGTTTAAAGGGTACAGATTTGCACATACAATTATCTACTTAATAATAATAATAATAATAACAATAATAATTTTTAATTTATATCCTGCCCTCCCCACCGAAGCAGGCTCAGGGCGGCTGCTTGTACCAATCCAGCAAGTGGAAGGTTTTAGGGTTTTGTTTTTTTAAAAAAAATAAATATGTTCTTAAACCCAGAAACCTGTTAAATACAAACATTTCTGCATTAATTGCTACACACATTTTGACCGCTAGATTGCTGTCTGTGGCTTCCTCTTCACAAAATAGATCTCCATCAACTTTTTATATCTTTTTAGGACTAACATGGTTAGTCCTAAACAGCGGGGCTTTTTCTTGAGCAGGGACGCACAGGGATGCAGTTCCGGCTGGCTTGGTGTCAGGGGGTGTGGCCTAATAGGCATATGAATTCCTGTTGGGCTTTTTCTATAAAAAGCCCTATGTGGAACAATGGTGGCATCCGGGGGTGTGGCCTAATATTCAAATGAGTTCCTACTGGGCTTCTTCTACCAAAAAAGCCCTGACTACCAAACTGAAGAACAGACAATAAGATTGCTACATGCTGACAAATCAGCCATTTTACAGAGCAAGTTGTATTCTGTTTGTTGTAGAACAAACGGGTAAAAAGATAATTCTGAATCCCAGAGCCAGGAGGGGGAAGGCCTCGGCTTCTGTGCCCTGTTGTTGGCCCTCCAGAAAACTAGCTGGCCGCTGGGTGAGACAAGATGCTGGACTAGATGGACCACTGGTCTGATCCAGCAGGGCTCTTCTGAAGGCCTCAGCCTCTGTGCCCCGTTGTTGGCCCTCCAGAGAAACTGAGTGGCCCACGGCATGCTGGACTAGATGGACTGATCCAGCAGGGCTCTTCTTATGTTCTTATAATTGATATTTATTTACTTGCTTCATTTCGACTCTGCCTTTCTCCCCAGTGGGAAGCCAAAGCAGTTTACATCATTCTCTTTCCCCCCCCCATTTTATCCTCACAACTATCCTGTGATATAGGTGTGGCTGAGAGTGGGGATGTGAACCTGGGTCTCTCAGATCCGAGGCTGCCACTCTAACCACTGCGCTATGCTGCCTGAGAAGGTCAGGGAGAGCTCCCACTCTTCTGGCTTTCTGTAAGCGACGCAAAAATGAACTATTTAATACGGCTTTTCTACGCAGGCAATAGGGTAGCACTGTACAATAATGACAAATAAATAAACGCACACTTCTCTCTGTTTGTATCCATTAAATGACAGTACACAATAGACTTCGTAGATCAGGATATCTAAAATAAGGAAGTTCTCTATACTGCTTTAAATGATCCCTTGCTGAAAAACAGGTCAAACTAATCCCCTCAAGAACAGGAGTTGCCCAGTAATTAATTTTTTTTTTTTTGGAATGAGGTGCTTTCACAAATAGAAATAATAGTCGGAATACAAAGCAATAGAAACCCAGAAACTGTCCTTCTTGAAGTAAGTCAAATGAAGAAGTTAGATAAAACAAAACAAGTCATAGTGTCAACATTATTAGCAATTGCTAAGGAAGAAATTGCATGTAAATGGAGACAGAAAAAAGGGTCCAGATTGGAGGAATGGTATAGGGTTGCAAAGTCCAATTCAAGAAATATCTGGGGACTTTGGGGGCGGAGCCAGGAGACTTTGGGGGTGGAGCCAGGAGCAAGGGTGTGACAAGCACAATTGAATTCCAAAGGGAGTTCTGGCCATCACATTTAAAGGGACCGCACACCTTTTTAAATGTCTTCCTTCCATAGGAAATAATGAAACATAGGGGAACCTTCTTTGCGGGCTCATAGAATTGGACCCCCTGGTCCAATCTTTTTGAAACTTGGGGGGTATTTTGGGGAGAGGCACTGGATGCTATACTGAAAATTTGGCACCTCTATCTCAAAAGACAGACCCACCCCAGAGCCCCAGATACCTGTGGATAAATTCTCCATTATTTCCTACGGGAATAGGTCTCCATAGGGAGTAATAGAGTTCCCAGCAGACATTTCCTTCCCCTCCCCCACTTTCTGATGACCCTGAAGCAGGGGGGGCCCTCTAAACCAGGGGATACCCTGCCCCCAACTGGGGATTGGCAACCCTAGAATGGTATAACACTATTTGGAATCGTTTTGTGTTGTATAAATTAGATCTCTCTTCAGGGTTACAAAATTGAGTTACTTATCCGAAAAAATTTCAGTCTGCTTTCCAATAGCTCAGTTTCTTCAAGAGAGAGAAATTCTGTCATCTAATCTTTTTTTCAGGAGCTTATATATATTTTTTAAAGGATAAATTGCTTTTAAACGATAACAGATGAAAGAACAATGAACAGGGGAATAACGGGGCATCGAATTAAAGGAAAAGAAATTTTGCTTAGGGTTCTAGATTGGTTGCAATTTCGTTTCATATTTTATATTATCCTTTGTGTGACTAACGTTTCAAATAAAACCTGGGAGGCGGGGGAAAGAACAGGGAAACCCAGGCCTGTCTCCTCCTCGGCACTCACATTTTCAACACCTTCTTCCGGATTTCCACCTCCTTGTCAACGGCTGGGTCCTCAAAGAGTTGCACTCTGAAGTTGCTCTTCCGCAAGGGGGTGCCGCATTCTTGGCAGTTCCCGGCCCCCCGGACAAACAGCAGCTCCACGCAGCTCTCGCATCTGAAAAAGAAAATGGAGGCTGTAAAAAAAAAAGACTCATCGCAATAGAACGAACCCAACATGGCTGCACGTCTGAAGCAAAGAAGGAAACTGACCATACTGGATGGAAGTGATTGCAAGCGACAGCATTTAAATTTTAAAATGTTTTTTTGGAAGGTATGGTTTTATGCTTCTTTAACATATTCACAGGTGTTACCTCACAGAGTGTCTGTTGACACCTCACAGGGTGTCTGTTGTGGGGGAGGAAGATAAAGGAGATTGTGAGCCGCTCTGAGACTCTTCGGAGTGGAGGGTGGGATATAAATCCAATATCTTCATCTACCTCACAGGGTGTCTGTTGTGGGGGAGGGGAAGGTAAAGGAGATTGAGAGCCGCTCTGAGACTCTTCGGAGTGGAGGGCGGGATATAAATCCAATATCTTCATGTACCTCACAGGTTGTCTGTTGTGGGGGAGGAAGGTAAAGGAGATTGTGAGCCGCTCTGAGACTCTTCGGAGTGGAGGGTGGGATATAAATCCAATATCTTCTTCTTCTTATGACAAATGTATTATGTATGGTTTATTATTTTCATTTTATGTACAGCTCGTAGAAGCAAGTGTGAAACATGGGACAAAGTACGACCGCGTCGCGTATTATTCTTGGGGCCTTGCCAGGGTTGCCAAGTCCAATTCAAGAAATATCTGGGGACTTTGGGGGTGGAGCAAGGAGACTTTGGGGGTGGATCCAGGAGACATTAGGAGCGAAGCCAGGAGCAAGGGTGTGACAAGCATAATAGAACTCCAAAGGGAGTTCTGGCTATCACATTTAAAGGGATGGCACACCTTTTAAATTCCTTCCTTCCCTAGGAAATAATGAAGGATAGGGGCACCTTCTTTTGGGGCTCATAGAATTGGACCTCCTGGTCCAATCTTTTTGAAACTTGGGGGGTATTTTGGGGAGAGGAATTAGATGCTATACTGAAAATTTGGTGCCTCTACCCCAAAAAACAGCCTCCCCAGACCTCCAGGTACCCGCGGATCAATTCTCCATGATTTTCTATGGGAATAAATCTCCATAGGGAATAACAGAGTTCCCAGCAGACATTTCCCTCCCCTCCCCCCGCTTTCTGACGACCCTGAAGCGGGGGGAGGGCCTCCAAACCGGGGGATCCCCTGCCCCCACCTGGGAATTGGCAACCCTAGGCCTTGCTGTACTGAAAACGTCAACATTAGGAAGAACTTCCTGACAGAACGATTCCTTGGTGGAACAGGCTTCCTTGGGAGGTGGTGGGCTTTCCTTCCTTGGAGGTTTTTAAACAGAGGCTAGAAGGCCATTTGACAGCAATGAAGATCCTGTGAATTTAGGGGGAGGTATTTGTGAGTTTCCTGCATTGTGCAGGGGGTTGGACTAGATGACCCTGGAGGTCCCTCCCATGATTCTATGATTCTGTTCTATGATCTGGAACACTGGTCTCCGTGAGGAACTTTACATAAGAACATAAGAGAAGCCATGTTGGATCAGGCCAACAGCCCATCCAGTCCAACACTCTGTGTCACACAGTGGCAAAAAATTTTATATACACACAAACTGTGGCTAATAGTCACTGATGGACCTGTGTTCCATATTTTTATCTAACCCCCTCTTGAAGGTGGCTATACTTGTGGCCGCCACCACCTCCTGTGGCAGTGAATTCCACATGTTAATCACCCTTTGGGTGAAGAAGTACTTCCTTTTGTCCGTTTTAACCTGACTGCTCAGCAATTTCATCGAATGCCCACGAGTTCTTGTATTGTGGGAAAGGGAGAAAAGTTCTTCTTTCTCTACTTTCTCCATCCCATGCATTATCTTGTAAACCTCTATCATGTCACCCCGCAGTCGACGTTTCTCCAAGCTAAAGAGTCCCAAGCGTTTCAACCTTTCTTCACAGGGAAAGTGCTCCAGCCCTTTAATCATTCTAGTTGCCCTTTTCTGGACTTTCTCCAATGCTATAATATCCTTTTTGAGGTGCGGTGACCAGAACTGCACACAGTACTCCAAATGAGACCGCACCATCGATTTATACAGGGGCATTATGATACTGGCTGATTTGTTTTCAATTCCCTTCCTAATAATTCCCATTATTACCACTGGAATAGTCACCTGCACCCATCTGATAAGAATACACAGGCAATTATTTTTTCTAAGTGACTTTGGGTGAGGGGGTTGGCGTATATATATGTGTGTGTGTATATGTGTGTGTGTGTGTGTGTATGTGTGTGTGTATATATATGTACACGCACACATATATTGGCCACTGTGTGACACAGAGTGTTGGACTGGATGGGCCATTGGCCTGACCCAACATGGCTTCTCTTATGTTCTTATGTGTGACACAAGAGTGTTGGACTGGATAGGCCACTGGCCTGATCCAACATGGCTTCTCTTATGTTCTTATGTGTGACACAAGAGTGTTGGACTGGATAGGCCACTGGCCTGACCCAACATGGCTTCTCTTATGTTCTTATGTGTGACACAGAGTGGTGGACTGGATAGGCCACTGGCTTGATCCAACATGGCTTCTCTTATGTTCTTATGTGTGACACAGCGTGTTGGACCGGATGGGCCATTGGCCTGACCCAACATGGCTTCTCTTATGTTCTTATGTGTGACACAGAGTATTGGATTGGATGGGCCATTGGCCTGATCCAAAATGGCTTCTCTTATGTTCTTATGTGTGACACAGAGTGTTGGACTGGATGGGCTATTGGCCTGACCCAACATGGCTTCTCTTATGTTCTTATGTGTGACACAGAGTGTTGGACTGGATGGGCCATTGGCCTGACCCAACATGGCTTCTCTTATGTTCTTGTGTGACACAGAGTGTTGGACTGGATGGGCCATTGGCCTGACACAACATGGCTTCTCTTATGTTCTTATGTGTGACACAGAGTGTTGGACTGGATGGGCCACTGGCCTAATCCAACATGGCTTCTCTTATGTTCTTATATGTGACACAAAGTGTTGGACTGGATGGGCCATTGGCCTAATCCAACATGGCTTCTCTTATGTTCTTATGTGTGACACAGAGTGTTGGACTGGATGGGCTATTGGCCTGACCCAACATGGCTTCTCTTATGTTCTTGTGTGACACAGAGTGTTGGACTGGATGGGCCATTGGCCTGACCCAACATGGCTTCTCTTATGTTCTTATGTGTGACACAGAGTGTTGGACTGGATGGGCCACTGGCTTGATCCAACATGGCTTGTCTTATGTTCTTATGCTCCTTTGTTGCATCATTTGTAAATATTATGTTGTTGAGTATTAGCGAACTGTTTTGGAACTGCATAATTTTGTAGTAAATTTGTTTCTACCATTGGAGGCTGGTCTTTGTGGAGGTTTATGTAACCTTTTTTCCCACCCCAACTGGGGACTGGCAACCCTACTTCCCACACACTTCCCTCCTTCGCTTCCACTGCAGCCACACTGCTCAGCTTGTCTGTGGTTCTATGGGTGTGGAGCCGAAATACAAGGGAAACATTTGTTGATTGTTTAGCTGAGGCAAGCCCTACCTGAGCAACAAGCATGGCGTAATTTCTCCTCGTGCTGCTTACAGTACTCTATGGACAGAACAAATAGTGACAACTCCATTGTTGACTAAACTCTCCCAACCCTGAAAGAACCAAGGACTGAGAAAACCGGTTGGCCTCAGTCGCTTGGATTTCAGCAACAGAGCCGGTTCCGTCTAGGGAAGCTCTCTGAGAAGGTGGGCTCGGCCCAAGGTCACGGTTCCTCTGAGGGTTCTAATTATGGGAAGCGTTTTGTAGAGCGACGGTTTGGTGCAGTAGTTAAGAACAGAGGACTGGAATCTAGACATCCTTGTTTGATTCCCCACTGCTCCTCCACATGAAGCCTGCGTGTGACCTTGGGCCAGCCACGGTTCTCTTAAAGCTCTCTCCGACCCACCTAACTCACAAGGCAACTATTTTGTGTGTGTGGGGGGGGGTGTCTTTGTATTTTCAGTGTGTGTGTGTATGTGAGCGTGCACTTGCACATGGCTGTCATGGTGACCTCTGGTGACAGACCCTTACTGAGGGCCTGGAGGATATTCAGAGAGGTGGCTAAATAAAGCCTACCCCTGCCTCCCCCACTTGGTATTCCAAGGAGGTCTCCTGTCCAACTACTAGCCAGAGTTGACCCTGCTTAATTTATGATGAGATCAGGGTTGCTGGGCTATTCAGGTCAGGGCACTGACAAGGCAACTGTTGTAGGGAGAAGGGAAGTCCATTGTTAGCCACTCTGAGACTCCTTCAGGTAGAGAAAAATGGGGTATAAACCCTACTTCTTTCCTAGGCCTTCTCACATAAAGAGAGACAGCCACACAGGCACAAAAGCTGTCCCTCTCTTCTGCTGCGATATGTTATGAGCCCTGACGAGGAGGAGCTGGAAGGGTTAACAGATCTGGAAGAGTTGCCAGCCAGTTCCTCAGCTGAACAAACAGCAGCTGGCCCATCAATCACTCTCCAGGACCAATGTCAGCTGGTGACAATCAATCTCCTCCAAGCTCTCCTCCTCCTATCTCAAGAGTTCAAAGCAGGCTCCGGAAAGAGCTTTCAGAGCGAAGACATGAGGCACGCCAAAGTTTCAGATCTCTCAGCCCTGAGTTCTAGCAGAGTCACTGCCATCCAGGAAGCAGGCTGATAGAGACTCCCATATAAGTTCCACTCAGGACCTCGTAACCTTGTGGAAGCAACAAGTCTATTCTCTGGCTCACATCCACGTTCCTTCCTGATCCTGACCTGCTTGATTTCTTTGGCACCCTGACCTTGTGGCTTTTGGACATTGACTTCTGATTCCGGTTTGTGATTCTGCATTGGTGACTTGGCTCCTGCTTGACTTCCTGGACTTTGACCTTGGACTGGCTTTGGACTCCTGCCTGCCTGCACCCTGAGAATGTGACAGATTGCTTCCACCCACACACTCACTCCACAAGATGGATGAGGAGGCAAGCGGAGGCTCTGGGCAGTTAGCAGCTTTGCTCACTCAGGTACAGCACCTCACTCAAATGGTGGCTCACCTGCAACAGCAGCAGCAAGCCATTGTCGCTGCCCCACGCAAGTGCCTGGTGCTTCCCCCAGAGAAGTTCACTGGGAAGAGGGAGGAGTTTCCTGCATTCCTGGCACAGTGCAAACTGTATATTGAATGATGTGCCAGAGACTTCCCCAACGACAAGACCAAGGTATGCTTCAATGTGAGCCTCCTAAAGAGGCAGGCAGCTCAATGGGCTACCCCCTTGCTTCTAGCCCCATCGCCCCTGCTGAGTGACTACCAGAGCTTTCTGGATCATATGGCGGGAGCCTTTGCTAACCCCCAGCAAGCAGTCACCGCCAATCGGAAGATCCGGACCCTGATGCAGGGTAGGGACTCGGTTTCTCAGTACTCCACCGAGTTCAAGCTTTTGGCCCAAGACCTGGCCTGGAATGAGGTTGCCATCATGGACAAGTACATGGAGGGGCTGGCTGACGAAGTCCTTGATGAGCTGGCATGAGTAGACCAAGCGGACATGCTGCAAGGCCTAATCACGCTGTGTCTCCGCATCGATGGCCGCCTGGAAAGCCGCTGCCAAGCGCAAAGCAGCGCCCGTCCCTCTCAGCTGTTCTGCCGCCTAGCAAAGGTGACAACCCCAATGCACACCAGTCCCGAGACTGACGACCCCAAGCCCATCCAACTCGGGGCTGCACGGCCGCAGCTCACCCCCGAGGAAAAAGCATGGCACCGCTCCAGAATCTTTGCCTGTATTGTGGAGCACTTCTCCTCCGGCTACCCCACAAAGGGTACCCAGCCCAGTACCGTGCAACCGCTGCCAGTAAAAGACCAGACCCAAGTCTGAGTGGACCCCCCCAACTTGGAGCACCTAGCCGGGTCCCCTGAACCCTACGTTACCGGCCAGGGCCCATTACTCGTACCGGTCACACTCGGCTTGCCGGACAGGTGCTGGCTGTTCGTCTACGCCATGGTTGACTCCAGGGCCGCCCACTGCTTCGTCGGCATGGCCTTTGTGAAGCAACACCAGACAGGACAAAGACACCCCGACCCTGGTCGAAGCCATCAATGGGCGCGTCCTCCACTCTGGTCCGGTGACTCAGGAGACCCACCTGGTCACGCTCCAGATCCAGCACCATCACGAGCAAGTACAATTCAATGTTGCTCGCATGACCTGCTTTCCCCTCATTCTGGGACTCTCCTGGCTCATAAAGCACAACCCCCTCGTGGACTGGGCACAGGGAAAGCTGAGCTTCAAGGACCCTTGTCCTCACCAAGCCCAGTTGGCCACCCTGGCCGCTGCCACCCCAGCTGCTGGTCCTCTACTTCCCCCGGCCTACACAGACTTTGCCAATGTCTTTGAGGAAAAGGGGGCCGACCAGCTCCCCCCGCACTGGCCTTATGACTGCGCCATCAATTTGGTACCAGGAGCACCCCTGCCTATGGGGCAGCTCTACCCCATGTCCGAACCGGAGCTAGCAGCCCTGCAGGACTTCCTCACCAAAAACCTGGAACGGGGTTTCATCCGGCCATCCACGTCCTCGCTGTCCACCCCTGTTCTCTTTGTCAAGAAGAAAGGCGTTGAGTTCTGGCCCTGCAATGACTACGGGGCCCTGAACAAAATCACCATCCAGGACCGCTACCCTTTGCCACTGATCCCAGAACTACTGGATCGCCTAAAGGGGGCCCAGGTCTAGACCAAGCTGGACCTCCAGGGCACGTACAACTTGGTGTGGATCCGCGCAGGAGACGAATGGGAGACGGCTTTCGGGACCCGCTATGGCCAGTACGAGTGTCTCGTGATGCCCTTCGGCCTGACCAACGCCCCCACTGTCTTCCAAAGGCTGATGGACGACATCTTCCATGACCTGCTCGACCGCTTTGTGATCATTTATTTAGATGACATTTTAATTTACTCCCAAAGCCCTGCCCAGCATGCAGGGCACGTCCGCCAGCTCCTGCAACGCCTGCGCGAGCATGGTCTCCATGCCGAGCTAGAGAATTGTGCCTTCGACTTAACAGCAGTCGAGTTCCTTGGCCACATCGTCTCACCCCATGGGACTCGGATGGACCCGAACAAAGTCAAGGCGGTCCTGACCTGGCAGATGCCGCAGAAGCGCAAGGACGTACATGGCTTTTCCAATTATTGCCGCCAGTTCATCCCTGCCTATGCCGACGTAACCATGCCTCTGACCCAACTCCTCCGGCCCAAAGAGCCATTTCACTGGACTCCAGAGGCAGACCATGCCTTCACCACCCTGAAAACCTGCTTCACCACCAAGCCGCTCCTGCGTTACCCAGACCCACAGCTCTCATTCACAGTAGAGACCAATGCCTCCAGCTTGGCCCTCGGCGCAGTGCTATCCCAGCGGGAGGACCCCTCCCAGCCGCTACAACCCTGCGCATACTACTCATGGCAGCTGACGCCCACAGAGCGCAACTGCCAGCCAGTTCCTCAGCTGAACAAACAGCAGTTGGCCCATCAATCACTCTCCAGGTACCAGTGTCAGCTGTTGACGATCAATCTCCTCCAAGCTCTCCTCGTTCCATCTGGGAGCAGGAACTCCTGGCCATTAAGACCTCCTTCGAGGTTTGGACGTATCACCTTGAAGGCGCCCCCCCGCCCCCCCCCCCCCCGTCCAGGTCCTGACTGGCCACCGGAACCTGGAGCATCTACAGACTTATTTTCTCAGTTTGACTTCCAGATCACTTACATCCCGCAGAACCAGAACTGGAAAGCGGACGCCCTCTCCCGAAAACTGGAGTACGCTGTGCCTCTAACGGAGGAGACCCCAACTGGGCTCATCCTTGCACCCTCGGTCTTCGCTCCCACCACGACTTGCCCGACCTTGGCTGCAGACATCCAGGCCAGCCAGGTCCAAGATCCCTGGCCTCCTGGAAGTGCAAGATGGCCCGGCCAGGGACCTCTCTACCCACAAATGTCTCCTCCTGCATCGTGGACACCTATAAGTGCCTCCGGGGCCCCTCCGGGCCGACATGCTCCGTCTGACCCACGACTCCCCTCCTGCAGGGCACTTCAACCAACACAAGAACCTGCACCTGCTCACACAAGAGTTCTGGTGGCCTCGCATCCGTGCCGACGTGGCCCACTACGTCAGATCCTGCCAACAGTCCAAGGATGTACCGGCCGAGGTCTGCCAACGGTCCAAGGATGTACCGGCCGAGTCCCCAGGGCTTTTGCATCTACCCCCGCCTGCAGGACCCTGGGACATCATTTCCCAGGACTTTATTACCGAGCTCCCCATGTCCAAGGGACACACTTGCATCCTGGTGATGGTGGACCTCTTCACCAAGATGGTTCGCTTTGTTCCAGGTCCCAAGCAGCCCACAGCTCCTGAAACAGCCCAGCTCTACCTCCAGCACGTCTTTCGCCTGCACGGGCTCCCGGCACACCTGATATCAGACCGAGGCCCCCAGTTCATCTCCTGATTCTGGCAAGCCCTGCGCTCCAACTTAGGCACCCAGGTGCATTTGTCCTCAGCATACCATCCCCAAACAGATGGGCAGACCGAACGCACCAACGCCACGCTGGAACAATACCTGTGTTGTTACACCAGCTACCAGCAGGATGACTGGGCCGCCTTGCTACCCCTGGCCGAGTTTGCCTACAACAACGCCGTACATGTGTCCATGAACAGACCTCATTTGTAGCCACCTATGGGTACCACCCTCGCTTCTTCCCCGCAGTCCTGCCCACCACAGCAGTCCCTGCTGCTGATGCACACCTGCAGGAACTCCGGGCTCTGCAGGACTTGCTCCGAGAGCAGCTCCAACAGGCTAAAGAGGCCTACAGGACAGCTGCCGACTGAAAGCAACAGGTGGGGCCCCCACTGAAGCCTGGGAAACACTTCTGGCTCTCCACCCATTACCTGCGTTGACCTGGCCGGTCTCACAAGCTGGACCTTCACTTCGGGGGGCCTTACCTGATCACGGACCAAATCAGCCCCGTTGCTTTCCAGCTACAGCTGCCGGTCACCCTCCTCATCCACCCGGTCTTCCGCTGGTCCCTCCTTGTTCCTGCTACACCATTGGATCCCATCCGACCACTGCCTCCAGAGCTGCCTCCTCCTGTCCTGGTTGATTACGAGGAGGAATACGAAGTCCACCAACTTCTGGACTCCTGAATCCACTGCGGGGACCTCCAGTACCTCATGGATTGGGAAGGCTATGGCTCCGAGGACCGTTCATGGGAACCCGCGGACAACTTACACCCCTGACCTCGTGCAGCAGTTCCACACGGCCTACCCTAACCAGCCTGGCCCATCTGTGGGGGGGGGGAGGTCCTGTGGGGGGGATAATGTCATGAGCCCTGACAAGGAGGAGCTGGAAGGGTTAACAGACCTGGAAGAGTTGGCAGCCTGTTCCTCAGCTGAACAAACAGCAGCTAGCTCATCAATCACTCTCCAGGCACTAGTGTCAGCTGTTGACGATCAATCTCCTCCAAGCTCTCCTCCTCCCATCTCAAGAGTTCGAAGCAGGCTCTGGAAAGAACTTTCAGAGCGAAGACATGAGGCACGCCGATGCTTCAGATCTTTCAGCCCTGAGTTCTAGCAGAGTCGCTGCCACCCAGGAAGCAGGCTGATTGAGACTCCCATATAGCTCCCACCCAGGACCTGGTAACCTTGTGGAAGCAACAAGTCTATTCTCTGGCTTGCATCCACGCTCCTTCCTGATTTCTGATCCTGACGTACTTGATTTCCTTGGCAACCTGACCTTTTGGCTTTTGGACATGGACTTCTGATTCCGGTTTGTGATTCTGCATTGGAGACTTGGCTCCTGCTTGACTTCCTGGACTTTGACCTTGGACTGGCTTTGGACTCCTGCCTGCCTGCACCCTGAGAACATGACACGATATAAATATATCCACAGGGATATAAATAAGGCCCCTTTTCAACAATAGGAAACGATCGTAACAGGTGTCCCTCGCCACTCTTGTAGCAGAATGACACATTCTAAACCAAGCGGGGCTTTCACATGCGCTCGGACTTGACATGACACAAAACAGGTGCACCACCCCCCAAAAAAATCCTGTACCTGAGGCAGTGCCCAGCACTGCCCTTCTGACCCCCTGAAGACATTTTATTGACTTTATTTTAAACATTTAATATGCCACCTTTCCACTCATATATTTTATTTATTTACTTCATTTCTACCTCACCTTTCTCCTCAGCGGGAACCCATTCTTACATCATTCTCCTGTCCTCCATTATATTCTCACCAAAAGCCTGTAAAATAGGTTAGGCCGAGAGAATGTGACCGGAGCAAGGACACCTTGTGAGTTTCCATGCTACTAGTGGCAATTCAAACCCGGGTCTCTCAGATGCTAGTCTTTAACCCCCACACTACACTGACTCCAAGGGTCCACCAAGAAGAAGACAAAGAAGACACTGCATTTGTATCCCGCCCACCACTCTGAAACTCAGAGCGGCTCACAATCTCCTTTACCTTCCTCCCCCACAACAAGCACCCTGTGAGGTAGGTGGGACTGAGAGAGCTCTCCCAGAAGCTGCCCTTTCAAGGACAGCTCTGCATGAGCTATAGCTGACTCAAGGCCTTTCCCGCAGTTGCAAGTAGAGGAGTGGGGAATCAAACCCAGTTCTCCCAGATAAGACTTAACCACTACACCAAACTGGCAGTGAACATCAAGGTTTTAAAACATTTAAAACTCAGCTCCTCTGTTTCTGTGCATTAGCTCTGTCTTACCTCAAAAAAAAAAATCTACTAGCCTACAAAAAGAGCCGGCGTGGCATAGAGGTTAAGAGCGCTGGACTCTGATCTGGAGAACTGGGTTTGATTTCCCACTCCTCCTCCACAGGAAGCTGTTGGATGACCTTCGGCCAGTTCCAGTTCTCTCAGAACTCTCTCAGCCCCACCTGCCTCACAGGGTGCCTGTTGTGGGGAAAGGAAAAGAAAGGTGATTTCAAGCCCCTTTCAGACTCCTAAGGATAGAGAAAAGCAGGGTATAAAAACCTACTCTTCTTCAAAGTCTGAGCAGCCCATCTATCCACATGTACCTATATTAGTCACCTGCAGTACATCTACTGTCTACGTGACAGAAATCAAACAGCGGCCACATCAATACTGTTGAATCAGGTGCCACGACAAATTCCTGAAGCAATACCTGGAGGCAACTCAGGGTAGGATGAGGGCCAATAAACTAGAAGAAGAAGACTGATTGATTGAAGAAGACTGATAGAATGATTAAAGGGCTGGAACACTTTCCCTATGAAGAAAGGTTGAAATGCTTGGGGCTCTTTAGCTTGGAGAAACGTCGACTGCGGGGTGACATGATAGAGGTTTACAAGATAATGCCTGGGATGGAGAAAGTAGAGAAAGAAGTACTTTTCTCCCTTTCTCACAATACAAGAACTCGTGGGCATTCGATGAAATTGCTGAGCAGCCAGGTTAAAACGGATAAAATGAAGTACTTCTTCACCAAAGGGTGATTAAAATGTGGAATTCACTGCCACAGAAGGTGGTGGTGGCGGCCACAAGCACAGCCACCTTCAAGAGGGGTTTAGATAAAAATATGGAGCAGAGGTCCATCAGTGGCTATTAGCCACAGTGTGTGTGTATGTATAAAATTTTTTGCCACTGTGTGACACAGAGTGTTGGACTGGATGGGCCATTGGCCTGATCCAACATGGCTTCTCTTATGTTCTTATGTTCTTAAGACTGCAGATTTATACCCTGCTCTTCTCTCTGAATCAGAGACTCAGAGCGGCTTACAATCTCCTATGTCTTCCTCCCCAACAACAGACACCCTGTGAGGTGGGTGGGGCTGAGAGAGCTCTGACAGAAGCTGCCCTTTCAAGGACAGCTCTGCGAGGGCTATGGCTGACCCAAGGCCATTCCAGCAGCTGCAAGTGGAGGAGTGGGGAATTAAACTGGAGAGACAGTTTGGTATAGTGGTTAAGTGTGTGGACTCTTATCTGGGAGAACGGGGTTTGATTCCCCACTCCCCCACTTGCACCTGCTAGCATGGCCTTGGGTCAGCCATAGCTCTGGCAGAGGTTGTCCTTGAAAGGGCAGCTGCTGTGAGAGCCCTCTCCAGTCCCACCCACCTCACAGGGTGTCTGTTGTGGGGGAGGAAGGTAAAGGAGATTGTGATCCGCTCTGAGACTCTTCGGAGTGGAGGGCGGGATATAAATCCAATACCTTCATCTACCTCACAAGGTGTCTGTTGTGGGGGAGGGAGATAAAGGAGATTGTGAGCCGCTCTGAGACTCTTCGGAGTGGAGGGCGGGATATAAATCCAATATCTTCTTCTCCTTCCCTCCTTCCTTCCTTCCTTCCTTCCTTCCTTCCTTCCTTCCTTCCTTCCTTCCTTCCTGTCTTGTGGCTCTCAGACATCTGATGTTTATTCTATGTTGCTCTTACGTTAAACGAGTTTGGCCACCCTTGATATAGAAGTTGGTCATTCCCTCAACTCTACCAACGTTGCTAGTTTATTATATTATAAACGAACAGCCTCGTGGCAGTTAACTGGTCCAAGAGCACATAGATGTTAATCTTTATTAAAGGAGTGGAGTCTCCTATATCCACAAGCTGGTGTTTTTGGTCGCTGGAGCATCGTTTGTTTCTCCAGGCAACCAATCCCAGAAAACTGTCAAGTTTGCGGACAAGGGTTATTGCTTTAACATGTACTCTGGTGTTATCCAAAAAAATGAGGGAACAAACACTCAGAATAGCATTTCTGAAGTCTCCTCAAAATGCTGAATTGCAGCTAAGTTGCCATCCAAATATTTAGGTTGAGCACGGAAAGCCGTGCGCTCGGCATGTGGAAGACATTGGCCATTCCCTCTTTCACATTCCTGGCTTGAAACATCAAGTCTAGCTAGCTTTGTACAGTTGTCTCATGAGAAGAAGAAGGACGACTGCAGATTTATACCCCGCCCTTCTCTCTGAATCAGAGACTCAGATCGGCTTCCAATCTCCTATATCTTCTCCCTCCACAACAGACATCCTGTGAGGTGGCTGGGGCTGAGAGGGCTCTCACAGGAGCTGCCCTTTCAAGGACAACCTCTGCCAGGGCTATGGCTAACCCAAGGCCATTCCAGCAGCTGCAAGTGGAGGAGTGGGGAATCAAACCCGGTTCTCCCAGATAAGAGTCCGCACAATTAACCACTACACCAAACTGGCTCTCAGGAAGGAAGGAGACTGCGGATTTATACCCCGTCCTTCTCTCTGAATCAGAGTCTCAGAGCGGCTTACATTCTCCTATATCTTCCTCCCCCACAACAGACACCCTGCGAGGTGGGTGGGGCTGAGAGAGCTCTCTCAGCAGCTGCCCTTTCAAGGACAACTCTTGCGAAAGCCATGGCTAACCCAAGGCCATTCCAGCAGCTGCAAGTGGAGGAGTGGGGAATCAAACCCAGTTCTCCCAGATAAGAGTCCGCACACTTAACCGCCCTGAGCCATTCGTGGGAAGGGAGGGATATAAATCTCAAATAAATAAATCTCAATAAATACACCAAACTGGCGAGGGAGGGAGGGAGGAAGGAAGGAAGGAGATGCTGACCTTTGACTTGGTCATAAGAACTTAAGAACATAAGAGAAGCCACGTCGGATCAGGCCAGTGGCCCATCCAGTCCAACACTCTGTGTCACACAGTGGCCAAAACCCAGGTGCCATCAGGAGGTTCACCAGCAGGGTCAGAACTCCAGAAGTCCTCCCACTGTTGCCTCACTACAACGTGCTGCTCGGTGCTCAGCTGGCACTTTCCACCCCCAATTCTCTTGGTCTGCTGCCCACGGTCCCGGCCTTGACCTCAGGGAGACCCTCATTTTGTTTCCTTGCCTTCCTGTCACATGGCTCGGATGTCATATCCTTGCGGCTAAGTGGGCCCCAAGTCTGGGAAGCCGACGACTATCGCTCAAGTTCAGCGAGAGGCACCGCGAAGTCTTGACAGTGAGCAAACCAGAGAGGTAAATGTCTTTTGAGTGTTTATACATATCCACCCTACAACTATTTGAAAAGAAACCGCTGGTACGTAAGAAAAATAAGACTTGCACAATAGGTGCGCCGTGCCAGGTTAAACACAGCGTTTACCCAAGGCGCAAGAAAGGCCACTTGAAAATCCATTAGCGTGCTGGGCAAATAGATACACTCGCACGCTTGCAGGGGGAGAGACATCATCTTTCAGTACATCTCTCCGGCTTGGGAAAGAGAGAGCCAGCAGCAGGCGGCCACTTTTGAAAACGAACCGAGGGAATGGCCCCAAAAAGACCTGCCCTTTCATCCCCGACACATCTCCCGACGTTCTGCTGAAACGCAGCCCGACGCTGATCGCCACTTACGCCAATGGGCACCAAGACAAACACAGGCTTGAGAAAGAGGCCCGTTTGACAACCAAGAATGCTGTTCCCAGCAGATGGCCAACTCCTTGTGTAACTTCCTGGCTGGCAAGAAAGACTCAGCCAGTTTCCCTGCCTCTCTGTGTAAGGCTCAAGAGCCCTACGGCTGTTTACTTATTTCGCCCGCACCACATGAGAAAACACTTTTGGCTCCCAAAGTCACCGATTTTAGTTTCAAAAGGAAAGGAAATCCATAACACTCATGACTCTCTAACTCTTTTTTTTTTTTCCTGGAGGGGGGAGAGAGATTTTGCAGGCCTGGACTTGTCTGCAAGCAAACACAGACCCAAAGCTAAAAGGTGTGTCTGCATTTACCTTTCTCAGTTCCCCAAAGCAATCACCTCTGGTTCTGGTCCTGGTTCTTCCTTCTCTGCATCTGTTTGGTGTACTGTAGGGGTCCCCAACCGCCGGTCCGTGGCCTGTTAGTAACCGGGCCGTGAGTTGTGTAATTATTTCATTATATATTACAATGCAGTAATAATAAGAAGTCAACGATGACATTGGATTTATATCCTGCCCTCCACCCTGAATCTCAAAGTCTCAGAGCGGCTCACAATCCTTTATCTTCCACCCCCAAAACAGACACCCTGTGAGGTAGGCGGGGCTGAGAGAACTCTCACACAAGCTGTCCTTTTCAAGGACAACTGTGCTAGAGCTATGGCTGACCCAAGGCCATTCCAGTAACTGCAAGTGGAGAAATGGGGAATCAAGCCTGGTTCTCCCAGATAAGAGTCCGCACTTTTAACCACTACACCAAAATAAAGTGCACAATTGTATCATCCCGAAACCATCCCCACCCCACAACCCGGTCCATGGAAAAATTGTCTTCCACAAAACTGGTCCCCGGTGCCAAAAAAGGTGGGGACCGCTGGTGTAGTGGTTAAGTGCGTAGAATCTTATCTGGGAGATCCGGGTTTGATTTCCCCACTCCTCCACATGCACCTACTGGTGTGACCTTGGGTCAGCCACAAGTTCTCTCAGGGCTGTTCTGCTCAAGGGCAGTTCTGGGAGAGCTCTCTTAGCCCCACCTACCTCACAAGGTGTCTGTTGTGGGGAGGGGAAGGGGAAAAGGAGATTTGTAAGCTGCTTCTGAGACTCCTTACAGGGCCTACTGGAAGCTCCAGAAGGATTGGCTACATCAGGGGTGTGTGGCCTAATATGCAAAGGAGGTCCTGCTAGAATTCCTTACAGGGCTCTTTGTACAGGGCCTACTGGAAGCTCCAGGAGGATTGGCTACATCAGGGGTGTGTGGCCTAATATGCAAAGGAGGTCCTGCTAGAATTCCTTACAGGGCTCTTTGTACAGGGCCTACTGGAAGCTCCAGGAGGATTGGCTACATCAGGGGTGTGTGGCCTAATATGCAAAGGAGGTCCTGCTACAAAAAAAAAAAAAGCCCTGATGGTCAGTATTGTTTTACTCAGACAGGCAGCGGCTCTCTGAAATCTCAGGCACGGGTCTTTCAAATCACCTACTGCCTGGTCCTTTTCACTGGAGATGCCGAGGATTGAACCTGGAACCTTCGGCATTCCAAGCAGAGGCTCTTCCGCTGAGACATGGCTCCTCCCACTGTGGCTCCTCCCTCCTCCTCTGCTGAGACGTGGCCTGAGGGACAGCATCCCACACCACACACTCCAATTAAAAATCCTCTAAATCAAAAGGAAATTGAGACAGAGAAAGGCAGCCATGAAGGACCTAGAAAAAAATTCTTATGGGCAGGGCTTTTTTTGTAGCAGGAACTCCTTTGCATATTAGGCCACACCCCCGTGATGTAACCAATCCTGGAGCTTACAGTAGGCCCTGGAATAAGAGCCCTGTAAGGAATTCTAGCAGGACCTCCTTTGCATATTAGGTCACACCCCCGGAGGTAGCCAATCCCCCTAGAGCTTGCAGTGGGCCCTGTACTGAGAGCCCTGTAAGGAATTCTAGCAGGACCTCCTTTGCATATTAGGCCACACACCCCTGGTGTAGCCAATCCCCCTGGAGCTTACAGTAGGCCCTGCATGAAGAGCCCTGTAACCTCTTGGAGGATTGGTTACATCAGGGGGTGTGGCCTAATAAGCAAAGGAGCTCCTGCTACAAAAATAGCCCGGGGTAAGGGCATGTTGCTGGTGACCAAGATCAAGTTAATTTGTCCTACAGTATTCCCCCCTGCTATGTATGTGGAAGTTGGACAATGAAGAATGTGGTGCTAGAGGGGAGTTTTACAACTACCCTGGGCCATCAAAAAGACAAAAGATCTGTGGTCAGGATGAGCAACACCTTCTAGCAAGAGGGGATTGGATAAGCATATGGTGCAGAAGTCCATCAGTGGCTATTAGCCACAGCGTATTGTTGGAATTCTCTGTCTGGGGCAGGGATGCTCTGTATTCCTGTGCTTGGGGAGGGGCACAGTGGAAGAACTTCTAGCTCAACTGGTGGACCTCTAGATGGCACTTGGGTGTTTTGGCCACTGTGTTCTTATGTGTGACACAGAGTGTTGGACTGGATGGGCCATTGGCCTGATCCAACACGGCTTCTCTTATGTTCTTATGTGTGACACAGAGTGTTGGACTGGATGGGCCACTGGCCTGATCCAACATGGCTTCTCTTATGTTTTTATGTGTGGCACAGAGTGTTGGACTGGATGGGCCACTGGCCTGATCCAACATGGCTTCTCTTATGTTCTTATGTGTGACACAGAGTGTTGGACTGGATGGGCCACTGGCCTGATCCAACATGGCTTCTCTTATGTTCTTATGTGTGGCACAGAGTGTTGGACTGGATGGGCCACTGCCTGATCCAACATGGCTTCTCTGATGTTCTTATGTGTGACACAGAGTGTTGGACTGGATGGGCCACTGCCTGATCCAACATGGCTTCTCTTATGTTCTTATGTGACACAGAGTGTTGGACTGGATGGGCCATTGGCCTGTAGCTGTTCTCAGCCCAGCAAAACCAAGCCTACCCAGAAGTTTTCTACAGCGTTCAGAAGGATCACATAATCCAGGGGTGTCAAACATGCAGCCTGGGGGCCAAATCAGGCCCCCAGAGGGCTCCTATCAGGCCCCTAAGCAACTGGCTGCTGGCTGCTTCCTTCTCCCTCTCTGTTGCTTCCTTCGGCACCTCAGCTTGCTTTGCCAGGTTTGCTCAATTGCCCAGGAGCTACAGAGCAAAGCCTCAATTCTCCCCATTGGTTGACACTCCTTCCCCTCCTGGTCCCCTGGGGAGAGAAGGAAAGAGCCAGAGCTTCCTTTGCCCAGTTCCCTGGATCCCAAAGAATAAATACAAAGAAAGCACCTTAAAGAGCAACAAGTGCTAACATTTTAAGCATGTTTTACTTTAAGGGGTTTTTTTAGTCATATTTGTCTGTGTCCTTTAAAAAGTTTACATCTCTGCTAAAGGTAAAGGTAGTCCCCTGTGCAAGCACCAGTCATTTTTTACTCTGGGGTGACGTTGCTTTCACAACGTTTTCACGGCAGACTTTTTAAGGGGTGGTTTGCCATTGCCTTCCCCAGTCATCTACACTTTCCCCCCAGCAAGCTGGGTCCTCATTTGACCCACCTCGGAAGGATGAAAGGCTAAGTCAATTGGAGCCGGCTACCTGAACCAGCTTCCGCTGGGATCGAACTCAGGCCGTGAGCAGAGGGCTCCGACTGCAGTACTGCAGCTTTACCACTCTGCGCCACGGAGCTCTTATATCTCTGCTACCTAATCCTAAACAGATACACACATGGCCCGGCCTGACATAGCCTGGCTCGACAAGGTCTCATTTATGTCAGATTCGGCCCTCATAACAAACGAGACTGATACCCCTGACATAATCTCTTCCAGTATATTGGCACAAAGTGAAGTCCTCAAGCGGGCGGAGGTTACAAGCATCGAGGCATTGCTGTTGAAGACGCAGCTGTGCTGGGCAGGGCATATCTCCAGGATGGAAAACCACCGCCTTCCCAAGATTGCCCTGCATGGCGAACTTTCCACCGGCCATCGAAATAGAGGGGCACCAAAGAAGAGGTACAAGGACTCCTTGAAGAAATCCCTTGGCACCTGTCGCATCAACCATCACCAGTGGTCTGACCTAGCCTCAGATCGCAAAGCATGGAGGCACACCATCCACCAGGCTGTCTCTTCCTTTGAGAATGCACGCATAGCTGGTCTTGAGGACAAAAGGAGATCAAGAAAGAATCGCACTGCTACAGCACCAACCCCAAATCAGACTTTTCCCTGCAGCCACTGTGGCCGGACCTGCCTGTCCCGCATTGGTCTTGTCAGCCACCAGCGAGCCTGCAGCAGACGTGGACTATTGCACCCTTCTTAAATCTTCGTTCGCGAAGTCAAGCCGAGAGAGAGGGAGAGATATTGGCATAAAGTGACTGATCTCCCTACAAGTCCCTACTTTGGCTACAGCCCAGATGGGGCCGCACGGCCTGAATCCCCCTGCCCCTGACACCCAATAAGTCACCAGTTCAAGACCAGCTGGGGGCTCAGCTTCCCACAGATACCCCACCATTTTTTGTATAAACCTCATCATTTCACCAGTTTACCAAGGGCAGTGACGGCGGAAATAAGGAGGGTGGGGGTGGAATTACTGCAAAGGCCACACCAGCAATTAGGTCCAATCTTTTTATTTTTAATATTTGATACATCACATAATAGCTTATAAGTGCTTCAATAAAGAATTAATGACTACGATTATCAGGGTTATAAAGGGACACTAAGTTATTGTCTAATAGAACGACAGAGTGAGCCCAGGAAAACTGTTTCTGAACTCCCCTGCACATGAACACACAAACTTGCCTTATACTGAATCAGACCTCCGGCCCATCAAAGTCAGTATTGTCTACTGGTAGCAGTTCTCTGTCGACCTCAGTATTGTCTGCTCAGACCGGCCGCTGCTCTACAGGGTCTCAGGCAGAGGTCTTTCTCATTACCTCCTGCCTGGCACTTTTAACTGGAGATGCCGGGGATTGAACCTGGGACCTTCTGCATGCCAAGCAGATGCTTTACCCCTGAGCCACAGCCCTTTCTTTGTCCTGAGCCACAAGAGTGAACTCAATGCAGGAAGGTCTATGCAGAAAACTCCAGGAACCATGAGGTGATTGATCTCAGAGGTTGAATTATTTCAAAATGAAACTATATATTTCCGTATTTACAAAATTTATATCCTGCCCCTCTGCCCCCACAAGGACCAGCGGGTCGACTAACATATTATAACATACATGATAAAAGTATATTTTAAGACCGTTTCAAACCAACCCACCCAGACGAAAAGCACAAACCATTAAAAGAACTAAATCAAAGTTAACATGCGTGTAAAAGACATAAAAACAAAAACGAAACAAATGGAACCAAAAGAAATCTTTGACTGCTGGTGGCGGAGGGCAAAAGGAAGGGACAGGTGAGTCTCTCTGGGGAGAGACTTCCAGAGTTTGGTGCCGTGACCAAGAAGGCCCTGCATAATCTTAGAAAGCAAGAGCAACTGAAACAAAGCCTTCAAAGACGACTGTAGGTTCATATGTGAGCAGGCGGTTCTTCAGGCATGTTCATCTCAAACTCTTGTGTACAGCTTTGAAGGTCAACACCAGCAGCTTGAATTGTGGGGAGGGACGGTGGCTCAGTGGTAGAGCATCTGCTTGGGAAGCAGAAGGTCCCAGGTTCAACCCCTGGCATCTCCAAAAAAGGGTCCAGGCAAATAGGTGTGAAAAAACCTCAGCTTGAGACCCTGGAGAGCCACTGCCAGTCTGAGAAGACAATACTGACTTTGATGGACCAAGGGTCTGATTCAGTATAAGGCAGCTTCATATGTTCATATGTGCCCAAAGCAAATTGGGAGCCAGTGTAGATGGCCCAAGACTGGAGTGATAAGGTAACTAAAACCGTATTTCTTGACTTTGTTTATTAAAAAGGGATTGGAAAAAAATGACTGCTGGTATACATCTAAGCAGGACTTTTTTTGAACAGGAAGGTAAGAAGAACATAAGAAAAGCCATCTTGGATCAGGCCAATGGCCCATCCAGTCCAACACTCTGTGTCACACATAAGAACATCAGAGAAGTCATGTTGGATCAGGCCAATGGCCCATCCAGTCCAACACTCTGTGTCACACAGTGGCCCAACCCCCCCCCCCCCCAAAACCCAAGTGCCATCAGGAGGTTCACAAGTGGGTCTAGAAGCCCTTCCACTTTGCCCCCCCCCCCCCAAGCACCAAGAATACAGAGCATCATTACCCCAGACAGTTCCAATAATATGCTTTGGCTAATAGCCACTGATGGACTTCTGCTCCATATTTTTATCCAATCCCCTCTTGAAGCTGGCTATGCTTGTAGCCACCACCACCTCCTGTGGCAGTGAATTCCACATGTTAATCACCCTTTGGGTGAAGAAGTACTTCCTTTTATCTGTTTTAACCCGACTGCTCAGCAATTTCATCGAATGCCCACAAGTTCTTGTATTGTGAGAAAGGGAGAAAAGGACTTCTTTCTCTACTTTCTCCATCCCATGCATAATCTGGTAAACCTCTATCATGTCACCCCGCAGTCGACGTTCCTCCAAGCTAAAGAGCCCCAAGCGGTTTAACCTTTCTTCATAGGGAAAGTGTTCCAACCCTTTAATCATTCTAGTTGCCCTTTTCTGGACTTTTTCCAATGCTACAATAACCTTTTTGAAGTGCGGTGACCAGAATTGTACACAGTATTCCAAATGAGACCACACGATCGATTTATACAGGGGCATTATGATACTGGCTGATTTGTTTTCAATTCCCTTCCTAATAATTCTCAGCATGGCGTTGGCCTTTTTTATTGCAATCGGGCACTGTCTTGACATTTTCAGTGAGTTATCTACCACGACCCCAAGATCTCTCTCTTGCTCAGTCTCTGCCAGTTCACACTCCATCAACTTGTATTTGTAGCTGGGATTCTTGGCCCCAATGTGCATTACTTTGCACTTGTCCATATTGAACCTCATCTGCCACATTGATGCCCACTCACCCAGCCTCAACAGATCCTTTTGGAGTGCCTCACAATCCTCTCTGATTCTCACCACCCTGAACTATTTAGTGTCATCTGCAGACTTAGCCACTTCACTGCTTACTCCCAACTCCAAATCATTAATGAACAAGTTAAAGAGCATGGGACCCAGTATCGAGCCCTGCGGCACCCCACTGCTTACCGTCCTACACTGCGAAGACTGCCCATTTATACTCACTTTCTGCTTCCTATTAATTAGCCAGTTTTTGATCCACAAGAGGACCTGTCCTTTTACTCCATGACTCTCGAACTTGCTAAGGAACCTTTGATGAGGAACTTCATCAAAAGCTTTCTGGAAGTCAAGGTAAACAACATCTATTGGGTCCCCTTTGTCCACATGTTTGTTCACCCCCTCAAAGAAATCTAAAGGGTTAGTGAGGCAAGATCTTCCCTTACAGAACCCATGCTTAGTCTTCCTCAATAACTTGTGTTCATCAATGTGCCTACTCATTCTGTCCTTGATAATGGTTTCTACCAACTTTCCCGGTATTGAAGTCAGACTGACTGGCCTATAATTTCCCGGATCTCCTCTGGAACCCTTTTTAAAGATGGGGGTGACATTTGCTACCTTCCAGTCCTCAGGAACAGAGGCAGATTTCAATGAAAGATTACATATTTTTGTCAGGAGATCCACAAGTTCATCTTTGAGTTCTTTCAGAACTCTTGGATGTATGCCATCTGGACCTGGTGACTTATTAGTTTTTAATTTGCAGTTTTAAACGCAGTTCTGGCTGGCTTGGTGCCAGAAGTCAAGGTAAACAACATTAGGGGTGTGGCCTAATATGCAAATGAGTTCCTGCTGGGCTTTTTCTACCCCCAAAAAGCCCTACATTCAAGGATATTTAAGGAAGGGCTCCAACAGATTTAACAGAAGAAGATAGAAGAAGAAGATATTGGATTTATATCCCACCCTCCACTCCGAAGAGTCTCAGAGCGGCTCACAATCTCCTTTACCTTCCTCCCCCACAACAGACACCCTGTGAGGTGGGTGGGGCTGGAGAGGGCTCTCATAGCAGCTGCCCTTTCAAGGACAACTCACCGAGAGCTATGGCTGACCCAAGGCCATTCCAGCAGGTGCAAGTGGAGGAGTGGGGAATCAAGCCCGGTTCTCCCAGATAAGAGTCCGCACACTTAACCACTACACCAAACTGGCTCTCCAAATCATTTCTGCTTCCTATTATTGTAATACAATAATAATACAATAGCTATATTGTAAACTTTAAAAGTCTGCATGCCTTTTAATCCTATGCTATTCTTCCAGGAAACCGTTCTCCCGTTTTCCGATCTATCTTCAAAACAACGCTATGAGGCAGGTTGAAAATAGTGTGGCTGGCTCAAGGTCAGCCAATGAGTTGCATGGCAGAGTAAGGATTTGAAATGGGGTTTCCCCAGATGCAGTCCAATGTTCTAACGGTTAGAACAGTTAGAATCTAACCCCTACATTAGCTCTCTTAACCTGGGTTATTCAGCTCCAGTTGGTGGTGGTGCTGCCCGCTGGGTGACCTGGGGCCAGTTACGGTTCCCACTGAGCTCTCTCAACCCCACCTGCCTCACAAGATGCCTGTTGTGGGGAAAGGAAGGGAAAGAAAGGGAAAGGCAATTGTAATTCTCTTTGGGACTCCTTAGGGTAAAGAAACGCTGGGTATAAAAACCAACTCTTCTTCTACCTTCTCCATCAATGCAGGACTTAGGGCTCTTTTTGAGCAGGAATGCACAGGAACACAGTTCCAGCTGGCTTGGCATCAGAGGGTGTGGCCTACTATCCAAATGAGTTCCTGCTGGGCTTTTTCTACCCAAAAGTCCTGTGTGAAGAATGGTGCCATCAGGGTATGTGGCCTACTATGCAAATGAGTTCCTGCTGGGCTTTTTCTACAAAAAACCCTGCAAAATACAATGGTGCCACAAGGGGGTGTGGCCTAATATACAAATGAGTTCCTGCTGGGCTTTTTCTACCAAAAAGCCCTGTGTGAAGAATGGTGCCATCAGGGTATGTGGCCTACTATGCAAATGAGTTCCTGCTGGGCTTTTTCTACAAAAAAACCCTGCAAAATACAATGGTGCCACAAGGGGGTGTGGCCTAATATACAAATGAGTTCCTGCTGGGCTTTTTCTACCCAAAAGCCCTGTGTGAAGAATGGTGCCATCAGGGTATGTGGCCTACTATGCAAATGAGTTTCTGCTGGGCTTTTTCGAAAAAAAAGAGAAGCCCTGTGAGAAACAACGGTGCCACCAGGGGGTGTGGCCTAATATGCAAATGAGTTCCTGCTGGGCTTTTTCTTCCATGAAAGCCCTGCTTTTAAGGCAATGGATTTTAGAATCTCAGCCCATGAAAGGAGAAGAGTGTTTTTAAAAGGCAGGAAAAGAATTTCTAAAAAAATACAGTCAGCAGGCACAGCATTTCACAACACTCTGGACAAGGAACACGGTTATGACTCATTTGCCTCCGAAGCACCCTGCCAGAAAAGGAATCCAGGAAATGCCCCAAGCTTGAGAAAGTTTGGAGGGAACAATTTGCTTCAAAGAGGAAATAGATGGCAATCTCTCCACAAGACTGCAGGTGCTTTTCTATTCAGACCAAACCTGAGAAAACATTTCCATGGGACGCAACAGGTTGCCCAACCGGCGTCTTCTGCCTCCACCTCCGATGCTCTCCAACGGCACCACCGTAGATGATGCTAAAGGACATTTCTCTTGGAAATCCCTGCATCGCTGCCACTATATTGAATGCGGGTACAGTTGTGATGCAGAACATGACTAGTTACCAGGGTTACCAGGTCCAACGCAGGAAATATCTGTAACTTTGGGGTGGAGCCAGGAGCAAGGGTGTGACAAGCACCACTGAACTCCAAAGGGAGTTCTGGCAAATCAGTTAAAGGGACTGAATGTAAAAGCCACATAGAATAAATGTCAGATGACTGAGAGCTGCAAGACTTGAACGTCAGATATCTGAAAGCCACAAGTAGGAGGAGGGGGGGAGCAGGAGGAGGGATAGAAGGAGAAGGAGGAAGAGGAGAAGGAGGGGGAGGGGAAGAAGGAGGGGGAGGAGGAGAAGGAGGAGGAGGGGGAGGAGGAGGAGAAGAAGATTGCAGATTTATACCCCGCCCTTCTCTCTGAATCAGAGTCTCAGAGCAGCTCGCAATCTCCTTTTCTTCTCCCACAGCAGACACCCTGTGAGGTGGGTGGGGCTGAGAGAGCTCTCACAGAAGCTGCCCTTTCAAGGACGACTCCCGGGAGAGCTATGGTTAACCCAAGGCCATTCCAGCAGCTGCAAGTAGAGGAGTGGGGAATCAAACCCGGTTCTCCCAGATAAGAGTCCGCACACTTAACCACGACACTAAACTGGCAAAAGAAGGGAGGAAGGAAAGAAATATATATGGGGAAGAGAGAAAGAGGTAGAAAGAAAGCAACTTTCACTTTAAATGCATTCTCCAAGCCAGTTTAAAGAGACAAATGCCTTCTCCAAAACAGCCAGTGGAGCACTGGGGGCTTCAAGAGCCACACGATACGTGTGGAAGGGCCACATGTGGCTCCCGAGCTCCAGTTTGGCCACCCTTACCATAAAGTCCACCCTCCAAAGCCAGCTATTTTTGCAGGGAAACTGAGCTTGGTCATCTGGAGACCAACTGTAATACCAGAAGACGATGTTCAAGTGCCATATGGAGGTTGGCGCTCCTACTTGTGGGTCACAATGCGGTGCACCTGCTCTAACAGACCCCTCCAAACATCCCATCTCGCCAGAGGAAAGTGACTCTTATCAGCGTTTTGAACAGGTGGGCATAGGTTACGGAGTGCCTTGGGAGGTCCCTCTCCTCAGCAGCACGCCATATGTCGCCCGCCCTTGACGTAACTCCTTGCCTCAATTACCACAGGAGGCACCATTTCTGGCCATCTGCACAGCCCCTTCCCTGGGGGGGAAAGGGTGGGGGAAGAGAACGGACACCCTCCCACGTCCATCACAATTAGCCATCTCCAAACATCTCCTTTTATCTAACCGATGAGCTTTCAGCCTTTAAAAACCACAAGGGGGGGGGGGGGCAGGAAGGCAGTAAGAAAGGTGCGAGGATTACACTGTTGTGTCAGGCTTCTAAAAATGGGGGGGGGGGAACAGGGTGACGCTGGAGATCGGTCTGTCTGTACCTCGTGTACTTGCAAAAGGTCAAGGAAGCAGGGAACATTTTGAAAGGAGCCACGTGTTTCAAAAGCCAACGAACACAGAAAATCCACGTCTTCCGCTGAAGGCCACAGATCTCTCATCTTCTCTAGAGTAACGAAAGGGGGGGGGGTTGTTTTCTGCTGCTGTCGCCACATTGGCCGAAGGACAGAAGTTTTAAAAAATAGTAAAGAATCCAGTGGCACCTTTAACACTAACAGATTTAACTGTAGCATAAGTTTTCGAGAAACACAAGATTTAATTGTAGCATAAATTCTCTTCGTCAGACAAAGAGAGTTGTGTTTCAGCTTGCATCTGATGAAGAGAGCCGTGTTTCCCGAAAGCTTATGCGACGATAAAATGTATTAGTCTTAAAGGTGCTGCTGGTCTCTCGACTATTTTGCAGCAACAGACTAACATGGCTGACTCCTCTGGATCGATGACCATGAAGTTTTCAAATGGCTCTGAGGAGACCAAGGTTCAAATCCCCACTCTGCCCCAGAAACTCACTGGTTGACCTTGGGACAGTCATGCAATCTCAACCCTAACCTACCTGGCAGGGTTGTTGTCAACTCGTGTGTTTTTACATTTATTTTATTTTGATCCCACCTTTCCCCCTACTTGGGACTCAAAGCAGCTTAGAACACCATTCTCCCCACTTCTCACGACAACCGCGTGAGGTAGGCCAGGCTGAGCGTTTATGCCCGGCCCATGATCGCCCAGCAAGGCTCCGTGGTAAAAGTGGGGATTCTAACCTAGGCCTCCCAAGATCCTAGTCCACTATTCTTTCCACTGCACCACACCACTCTCCAGGGCTTTTTTTTGTAGCAGGAATTCCTTTGTGTATTAGGCCACACACCCCTGATGTAGCCAACTCTCCTGTAGCTTACAGTAGGCCCTGTACTAAGAGCCCTGTAAGCTTTTGGAGGATTGGCTACATCAGAAGGGTGTGGCCTAATATGCAAAGCTCAGAATCTCAGTCCAGCACCGGCAATAACTGCTAAGTCAAGGTCTGTTTCCCGCTAGCTGCACCTTCCAAACGTCGCTCATATTGATGGACCCAAAAATCCCCGATGCACTCAGGATTAAACATGTCATTAGCCATCACCAGATAGACCTGCCGGGGCACGGAGTTGTCTACAAAACAGCTTCTTGCGCTCGCGAGTCGGTCGGTGCTGGACGGGCCTGTAAATTTGCTGGGAGGGAGGTCGCCCCTTGGCATCGGTGGCATGCATGCCCAACCCCTGTGGGCAGAGACGTAACTCTGGCAGCAGTCTCTTCTCTCCGCCACCTGTGCCCGCCTCCCGCTGCCATCATGACCCATCGAGTCTTTTCCTGTTCCCAGAACAGCCCCTGCAGATAGAGAGGCCTCTTCCATCACTTGACTTCCCAGTTCTGCCAAAACCCACTTTAAAGACCTACGAAGAGGTCGGTCGCCCTTCTCCTAGACAGCAGCTGGGAGATTCTAAATTTCTAAATTTAGGATTCTAAAGGTTGGGTCACCCTTCTCTCAGACAGCAGCTTCCAAACATTCGACTCACCGGCCTTCAAGCAGCGCAGAGCTAGCCCGGCAACAAAACTAGAAACTTTGTAGAATCTGGGGTTCAAATCAGAACCTGGGCCTAAGCTTGCCAATCTCCAGGTGGGGCCTAGAAACTTCCCAGAATTATAACTGCCCTCCAGATGACATAGATCAGTTTTCCTTGACAAAATGGCGGCTTTGGAGGGCGGACTCGATGGCCTTGTACACTTGTTGAAGCCCCTCCCCAAACTCTACCCTCCTCAGACTCCTCCCCCCAAATCCTCAAATCTGGCCCCCAATATGTGTATCAAAAAATCCACACAACTGAAAGAAACACAGATGAGAGAGAGAAACATAAAATGCTTTGTGCTGAGATCTCATGAGACTATAGCAGGGGGGGTCAGATCAGGACCACGAGCAAATCAAAAGTAGGTCTGCGACTTACAGATATACACCTGAACAACCCCTGAACAGCATACTCAAGATTGCTACAGCACAGACATAGTCTCCAGTTTTTGATATGATGAACGAAAGGTGTCAGTTATCAGACTGTTAAATAAACAAAATATTGCAAGAGTACTAATGCGTTATGCCTGTGTTATTTTAAGTTTTTTTAAAAAGATATTTAATTGTGTTTGTCTGTGTCCTCTACCTGCCATTACATTTCATGATACACAGGGCCCGGCCCGATAAGGTCTCATTTTATGTCAGATCCATCCTTCATAACAAATGAGTTTGACACCCCTGGGCTATAGGGTTGCCAAGTCCAATTCAAGAAATATCTGGGGACTTTGGGGGTGGAGCCAGGAGACATTGGGCTGGATCCAGGAGCAAGGTTGTGACAGGCGTAACTGAACTCCAAAGGGAGTTTTGAAACCTGGTGGTGTTTTGAGGAGAGGTACCAGATGCTGTGCTGAAAATTTGGTGCCTCTACCTCAAAACACAGCCCCTGCCCCAAATACTCACGGATCAATTCTCCATTATACCCTATGGGAATCGGTCTCCATAGGAAATAATGGAGTGCCCAGCTGACATTTTGCTCCCTCCCTCCTGCTTTCTGATGACCCTGAAGCGGGGGGAGGGCCTCCATACCGGGGGATCCATGCCCCCACCTGGGGATTGAAAGAAACAAATACTGTGATGTACTGGCCAACAATGTTAATCAGCCAGTACCATAATGCCCCTGTATAAATCGATGGTGCGGTCTCATTTGGAATACTGTGTGCAATTCTGGTCACCGCACTTCAAAAAGGATATTATAGCATTGGAAAAAGTCCAGAAAAGGGCAACTAGAATGATTAAAGGTTTGGAACACTTTCCCTATGAAGAAAGGTTAAAACGCTTGGGGCTCTTTAGCTTGGAGAAACGTCGACTGCGGGGTGACATGATAGAGGTTTACAAGTTTATGCATGGGATGGCGAAGGTAGAGAAAGAAGTCCTTTTCTCCCTTTCTCACAATACAAGAACTCGTGGGCATTCGATGAAATTGCTGAGCAGTCAGGTTAAAACAGATAAAAGGAAGTACTTCTTCACCCAAAGGGTGATTAACATGTGGAATTCACTGCCACAGGAGGTGGTGGCAGCTACAAGCATAGCCAGCTTCAAGAGGGGATTGGATAAAAATATGGAGCAGAGGACCATCAGTGGCTATTAGCCACAGTGTGTGTGTGTGTGTGTATTTTGGCCACTGTGTGATATAGAGTGTTGGACTGGATGGGCCATTGGCCTGATCCAACATGGCTTCTCTTATGTTCTTATGTTAAATAAAAGCATTTATAATAATAATAATAATAATAATAATAATAATAAATTTTATTTCTATCCCGCCCTCCCCACCTCAGCAGGCTCAGGGCGGCTAACAACATTTAAAAACCTTGTTAATATCTATTTGTACTTCACTAGAAATAACTATTTCACATAACAATATTATCACAAAGGTCCACTCCCACATTCCAATATTACAAAAAAGGTCCTATGAGCACCCGGATTGGCAACCCTATGATGCTATCTCACAAGACTGTGGCAGCCATTTTGGGGTTCCCTAAGCAACCAAACAACAAAGGTCAATAGGCAAGCATAATGATAGGAGGGGTGGGGGCGTGAAGAGTAGGAAGGAAACAGAGTGAAGAGAGAAGGAAAATTTGAACAGAAGACCAAGAAACCTCTTACTGCCTCCAAACACGCAACAGGCAGATTCCACGCAGCATTTTTACGTTTGACTTCTATCTTTCCTCAGTTGAGTTTTCTACGCCAAGATCGAAGACTCTAGCCCTCACATTTGTGCTTCTAAAATAAATCCTCAGCTATCAGCAGGCGGAAGACTATTTTCCTGAAAGGCCCCCTCCTCAGACCTTCTAGGGGCCCCCAAGGCACAGCTTTTAAGTTCCCATTCCCAGCACTAGACCTTCTCCCTATTCCCCAGAGTGTTGTATTTGTCTTTGAAAGAAATCTACTCCACAGCACATCTATTCCTCCGCTTTAGAGGAGGGAAAAAATATTACTTTGCACAACCCATTTTGGTACATTCAGCTCCTCCGCTCCCTTATTGATTGCCCTTTTTTATTTAGGCTCCAAGTAGTGGTCCGAGGAGACAGGCTTCGCATTCAATCAAGACGACTACATTTTGCTCAGGGCTGATTTAGACGCTCGCCTGGATCAAAATGGACAACCCCTGGTAGGAATTCTACAGATCTTACCCCACACGAGTGATCCCACTGCAAGGGGGAAGTCAGGTGTGACCCCAGCTTGGGCACTGGGCCCTAATTTAGCACCTTGAGCTCACAAAAGCCACAAAGCTTTATTTCCCACATCTGTCCAACAACTCACCTGGATTCCCAGGATGATAAGAATATAAAGGGGCTTGGCCTGCATTCTGGGAGTGCTGAACAGAGCTGCCAACCTCCAGGGGGTGCTGGAGCTGTGAGATGACAGCTGATCTCCAGGTGACAGCGATACGTTCCCTTGGAGAACATGGCTGCTTTGGAAGGTGGACTCTAGGGCAGGGATGTCAAACATGCGGGCCGAGGGCCAGATCAGGCCCCTGGAGGGCTCCTCTCAGGCCAGCAAGCAACTCACTGTCCTCTGCATCCTTCTCTCTCTCTCTTGCTTCCTTCTGCATCACAGCTTGCTTTTCCAGGCTTGTTCAATCGCACAGGAGCTACAGAGCAAAGTCTCTCTTTTCTCCATTGGCTGGCCAGCACATGAAGCAACTTATGTACGAAAGCTCGCAATGCCCAGCCATTTCATGTTTTCCCCTGGATCTTAGGCTCAAAGCACTGACCATTAGATTTCCGCAATGAATACCAATCAATCAAAAGTAGGTTTGCAACTTACAGGCACGCACCTGAATGACACCTGAACAGCATACTCAAGATTGCTACAGCTCAGACATTATCTCCAGATTTTGATGCAATAATTCAGAGCAAGGGGTGTCAGTTATCAGAAATTGTTAAATAAACAAAATATTGCAAGAGTGCTAATCTTTTTAGCACATTTTAAGGGGTTTAAACAATAATTGTGTCTGTGTCCTTTTTAAAGTTTATATCTTCACTACCTAGCATTACATTTTAAGGCAGGCATGGCCTGGCCTGACAAGGTCTCATATATCTCAGATCCGGCCCCCATAACAACTGAGTTCAACACCCCTGATCGAGGGCATTATACCTTGCTGAAGTCCCCCCCTTCTCCGAACTTCAACCTCCTCAGGCTCTACCCTCCAAAGCTCCAACCCAAAGCTGGCAATCCTAAAGAGTCCAATGGCAACTCTGTGGCTTTAGGGTTCCCAGTCTTCAGGTGGAGCCTGGAGACTGCCTAGGATTACAACAGCAGATGACAGAGGTTGATCTATTCCATTCACTTCATTTATATCCCACCTTTCCCCCCAATGGAGACCCAAAGAGCCAGTTTGGCATAATGGTGAAGTGCCCGGACTCTTCTCTGGGAGAACTGGGTTTGATTCCCCACTCCTCCATTTGCACCTGCTGGAATGGCCTTGGGTCAGCCATGGCTCTGGTAGAGCTGTCCTTGAAAGGGCAGCTTCTGGGAGAGCTCTCTCAGCCGCATCTGCTTCACAGGGTGTCTGTTGTGGGGAAGGGAAGGGAAAGGAGATTGTGAGCCACTAGGAGACTCCCTTGGCTAACAAAAGTTAAGGTATAAATCTAATCTCCTCCTTCTCCTCTTCTTCTGTTGTTCTCCTCTCCTCCACTTTATCAGTTCCCCTGGAGAAAATGGCTGCTTTAGAGCATGGGTTCTATGGCATTGGAACCTGCTGAAGTCCCTCCCCTCTCCAAACCCCGCTCTCTCCAGGCTCCACCCACAAATCTCCAGCAATTTCCGAGCCCAGAGTTGGCAACCCTACTGCAACAGATCCTCCTCCCTTTGACAGGATACCAGTAGATTCTGCCTGAAGTAGGACACGCCCTCAGGCTCAAAGGGAGAGAGGGAGAGACGGCAAGAATTCTGGGATGTGGGGGAAGCCATCTTAGACTTGGATACAGGCAGGGCTTTTTTAAAGAAAAAAGACCAGCAAGAACTCATTTGCATATTAGGCACACACCCTGGTGTCACCATCATTTCGCACAGGGCTTTTTTGTAGGAAAAGCCCCGCAGGAACTTATTTGGATATTAGGCCACACCTCCTCCTCCAAAATGAATGGAGGACTGCCAGTTATAATTATGAGAAACAATACAAAGGCTGGCAACTAAGTAACGCACACAATGCAGGGCCGAAAGGATTGCATTTTTTCATTTTAAAAACGGCGAGGGGAACAACCCAACTGCAATCCTTCACATGGCAGTGCTGCTGGTAAATTAAAAAAAAAGATTTTTTTCCCCCTAGGGTTAACATAGTTTGAAAAGCGAAAAAAAAAGAGACATGTTTCCCAACTGACTACTTCCGAACAAGTGATGGCTAGAACAAATCTCATTTTAAAGACCCCCTCCTATTTAAGCTGCGACCATTGCTCCTAACTAGGAATATTCCTAACTTCTCAAACCCAAAAGATGATATTTTCATCAGTTTTTTCTTTAAAGAGCCCAAAGGAGGATTCTAAGGAGGAAGAGATTGAGTTTATACCCCGCCTCAGAGCGCCTTACAATCTCCTTTCCTTTCCTCTCCCCACAACAGACACCTTGTGAGGTGGGTGGGGCTGAGAGAGCTCTGAGTGAACCGCTCTCAAGAGAGCTTCTCTGAGAGAACTGTGACTGACTCAAGGTCACTCAGCAAGTGCATGTGAAGGAGTGGAGAATCAACGCGGGTTCTCCTGGACTAGTGTCCGTGCTTCCGCACCATTACATCAAAATGGCTCTCTGTTCATCTCATAAAACCAAAAATACTGGAGTGACGGTAAAGATCAAATTTAAACAGCAACCCAACAATTATGAATAAAAGCAATTATGAATAAAGATGCCACGCAGTGGTTCAGCTCAAGGTCTGTTCCAGACGAAGACCCCAGGATTTATTATCTCCGTTTCAATTTTTTACATCTTCAACAGTGGAATGAGCTTAAATGAATTCTTCTGGACTTCAATGTTCGTGGAACTTACTCCTGAATTTTTACTTCGTATTTGTGAAATGCCACTATTAATTTTATGGCGCTTTCCACCCAATTTCAATCATTTCCCATTTTAAGTTAAATTGATTTCATAGGAATCAATCCTTCATTCTATGTCACACACGCCCCCAAGCTGGCTTCAACTTAAGAGCGCCTTCTGCTACCTAAGCGGCAGACAGGTGTGTTTGGTCTTTACGGCACCTGCCCTTTCTCCTCCCCCCTGACTTTTATGGGGAAGGCTTTATACCACAATCGCCCACCTGATGAATATACTGCAATAACCCTCCTAACGTTTAGCTCCGTGCTGGTGCCATAAAAGGAAACGCCCACTGAAAGCCGGCTTGTTAAGAATAAATGGTTACCATACGCACGCTAAGCTTTCTCCACAGTCTCAAGTGTTTGCCAACGGAACGAATGCCAGGGGTGTGTTTTAACATGCCATCCCAGAAAAAGAAGCACCTGGTGCCCAGGCACAAAAGGCTGACTCACCTGCCTTGCATTCGCTACCCTTTCAAAAGGAGAGATGGAGGACATGGTGTTCTCTCCAGCCAAACAACTTTCCCATGCCATCCCGAACAGGTGCGCATACACACAGTCATTTCTAAGAAAGGGAAACCTTCCCAAAGCAGAGGAGAAAGGCACACAACCTGCCTTTTGCCAAGCAGCATGGGTGTCCCCAGTGTTCTCTCTAACCTGAGTTCGTGTGAGCTAGCTCACCGTATTTTAGCCTCTGGCTCACACATTTTAGTCTTAGCTCAGCCTGCTCAGGAAACATGTCCCCTGAGCACACTAATTTATGCAATAGCTCACAACATTAAAGCTGGTAGCTCGCAAAGCAGAATTTTTGCTCACAAGACTCCACGGCTTAGAGGGAACATTGCTGGAGAAGCACTGTGGTGTAGTGGATAGAATGGGGAACTAGGACCCTGGGCCACCTGGGTTCAAACCCCCATTTCTACCATGGAAACTCACTGAGTGACCTTGGGCCTGTCACAAACACTCAGCCCAGCCTACCTCACGCTTTGGTGTAGTGCAGGGGTGGCCAAACTGTGGTTCAGGAGCCACATGTGGCTCTCGAAGTCCCCATCGCCCTGTCAGCTGGCTTGGAGAAAGCATTTCTCTCTTTAAATCACTTCACCAAGCCAAGTCAACCTGTGGTTTGGAGAATGCATATAAAGTTAAAGTTGCTTTCTTTCCATCTCTCCCTCCATCCTCCCTCCCCCATCTACCTTCCTCCCCCCCTCCCTTGTGGCACTCAAACATCTGACGTTCATGTTTTGCGGTTCTCAAAACATTTGACATTTATTCTATGTGGCTCTTATGTTAAGCAAGTTTGGCCACCCCTGGTGTAGTAGTTATGAGCAGTGTTCCCTCTAACCTGAATTAGAGTGAGCTAGCTCACAATTTTTCAGTCTCCAGCTCACACATTTTTGTCTCAGCTCAGGAGAAATGGTCCTTGAGCAAACTAACTGATGCAGTAGCTCACAACTTTAATGCCAGTAGCTCACAAAGCAGAATTATTGCTCACAAGACTCCACAGCTTAGAGGGAACGTTGGTTATGAGTGCGAACTCTAATCTAGGAGAACGGGTTTGATTCCCCACTCCTTCTCCACATGCAGCTGCTGAGTGACCTTGGGCAAATCACGTTCTCAGAGCTGCTCTCTCAGAGCTCTCTCAGCCCCACCCAGCTCACAGGGTGTCTGTTGTGGGGAGAGAAAGGGAAGGAAATTGTAAGCTGTTTTGACACTCCGTGTGAGGGGCAGAGTATAAATCCAATCTCTCCTCCCCCTCTTTTGTTGTGAGAGACTAGAGGAGAGAGAACGGTGTTCTAAAAGCCACTCTGAGGCCGGAGGAGAAACACAAGATATGAATAAATAAATGCAAATTTAAAAGATTTTTAAAAATAAACAAGGCTGGGAAGGGCAGCCATGAAAGAGCTAGGAAAGATACCTATGGGTAAGGATATGTCACTGGCAACCAAGTTCCAGTTACTTCATACCAGGGCGTTTTTTGTAGAGAAAGCCAGCAGAACATAAGAACATAAGAGAAGCCATGTTGGATCAGGCCAATGGCCCATCCAGTCCAACACTCTGTGTCACACAGTGGCAAAAAAATTTATATATACACATATATATAGCCACTGATGGACTTGATAAGAACATAAGAGAAGCCATGTTGGATCAGGCCAACGGCCCATCCAGCAGGAACTCATCTGCACATTAGGCCACACCTCCTGATGCCACCATTGTTTCACACAGGGCTTTTTTTGTAGAAAAAGCCCTGCAGAACCTCATTTGCATATTAGGCCACACCTCCTGACACCAAGCCAGCCGGAACTGCATTCCTGTTAAAAAAAAAAAAAGCCCTGCTTCATACCATAAAATTCTCTATTCCCTCTATAGATGTGAAAGTTGGATAACGAAGAAAGCTGACAGAGGAAAAAGTTGATTCCTTTGAAATGTGGTGTTGGAGGAGAATTCTATGAATACTGTGGACCACCCAAAAGGACAAATCAGTGAGTTCTAGATCAAATCAATCCTGAACTCTCCCTGGAAGTCAAAATGACCAAATTATTGTACTTTGGTTACATCATGAGAAGACAAGACTCCATGGAAAACACAATCATGCCAGGCAAAGAGGAAGACCCAACATGAGATGGATGTTCTCTGTCAAAGAATCCACAAGGACTCTCAGTTTGCAAAGATCTGCTGGTTTGGTTTGTTGGTTTCTCGAAAACATCTGGTTGGTCACCACAGAAAATGGAATGCTGGACAAGTGAGTGCCGAGGTCATAGTTCACCTGGGTCACCAAAAAAACCCTGGGGCCAGACCTGGATGGGTCACCATACCAAGAAAACATGGACTTCTGGGTCACCATACCAAAAAAGATTGGGAACCGCTGGGGAAACCATGTTAGCCGCTCTCACCTCCTTACAGGAAGGAAAGGATAAAAACGTAGAGTTTGTTTTTTTAATACACGAACTGGAAGAAACCGTGGCAGTAAAACGCTTTAAAATCTGCAACTCAGATTCCCCTGGCCTCCCCACAGCCGAAGGACCACACTTCGAGACCCGCTGCAAGCAGACACGTTTCAATACATCTTTTTAAACGTATTTATAATAAAATACAAGTGGCGAGCTTGCGTCTCTCCTTAATGCCTCATTCGTCTTTTTTATACCTACGCCAAAAAAGGGGAAGGGGAGGGGGGGGGTGAGTGCTAGGCAAGTAGAAACATATGTCCAATTTCTGCTAAGAATGAACCTCCCTTTTTTCTAGATCGCCCTTCAGATACCAACACAGGCTACGTTCGCCCAGAACGTTTCTGGTTGTTAAGTTTTATGTTGCTGTGCTCGCCGGCAGCGCCTTATATGGGGCCCCCTCTTCTTGAAATCTTTCTCGAAAATGCAAATCGAATAATGAATGGAGGTCTGCCAGTTATAATTATGAGAAACAATAAGAAGGTTGGGAACTAAATAATGCACACGCTGCGGGACCAAAAGGGTTGCATTTTTTCATTTTAAAAACAGGGAAGGGGACCAGCCCAACTGCGATCCTTCATGCGGCGACACTGCTGGTAAATTTTTTAAAAAGATTTTTCCCCTTAGAGTTATCCTAGTTTGAAAAGCGAAAAAGAAGACATATTTCCCAACTGACTACTTCCAAACAAGCGATGGCTAGGACGGATCTCGTTTTAAAGACCCCCTCCTATTTAAGCTGTGATCATTGCTACTAATTTGGAATATTCCTAACCTCTCAACCCCAAATGACCATATCTTATCAGTTTTTTAAAAAGAGCCCAAAGGAGGATGGACAAACACAAAAAAGAGGTAAAAGGTACGGTAGTCCCCTGTGCAAGCACCGAGTCGTTTCCGACCCATGGGATAACGTCACAACACATTTTCTTGGCAGACTTTCTACGGGGTGGTTTGCCGTTGCCTTCCCCAGTCATCTACACTTCCCCCCCAGCAAGCTGGGGACTCATTTGACAGACCTCGGAAGGATGAAAGGCTAAATCAACCTGGAGCCGGCTACCTGAACCCAGCTTCCACCGGGATCAAATTCAGGTTGTGAGCGGAGCTTGGACTGCAGTACTGCAGCTCAACATTCTGTGCCACGGGGTTCACTATTAAAAAAAGCACAGGCTCCTATTAGCTATGGGGTTGCAAAGAAGAAAAAGACTGCAGATTTATACCCCGCCCTTCTCTCTGAATCAGAGACTCAGAGCAGCTTACAATCTCCCGTATCTTCTCCCCTCACAACAGACACCCTGTGAGGTGGGTGGGGCTGAGAGGGCTCTCACAGCAGCTGCCCTTTCCAAAGACAACTCCTGCGAGAGCTATGGCTGACCCAAGGCCATTCCAGCAGCTGCGAGTGGAGGAGTGGGAAATCAAACCCGGTTCTCCCAGATAAGAGTCCGCACACTTAACCACTACACCAAAGAAGTATTTTGTTTTTCATTTTCATCTGGGATTTGATTCTACAAAATGATGAGACCGAGCCAGTTTGGGCTATGGGAGATCCATGTTCAAACGCCTGCTTTGCTGCAAAGCATGCTGGGAGACTGCTCTCACAAAGTATTTGAAAGGCTGTTCCAGTTGGCAGCAGAGGATACAACTTTTATATAGGGTTGCCAAGTCCAATTCAAGAAATATCCGGGGACTTTGGGGGTGGAGCCAGGAGCAAGGGCGTGACAAGAATAACTGCACTCCAAAGGGAGTTCTGGCCATCAAATTTAAAGGGACCGCACACCTTTTCAATGCCTTCCCTCCCTTGGAAATAATGAAGGATAGGTGCACCTTCTTTTGAGGCTCACAGAATTGGACCCCCTGGTCCACTCTTTTTGAAACTTGGGAGGGTATTTTGGGGAGAGGCACCGGAGGCTATGCTGAAAATTTGGTGCCTCTACCTCAAAAAACAGCCCTCCCAGAGCCCCAGATACCCGCAGATCAATTCTTTGTCGTACCCTATGGGAATCAGTCACCATAGGGAATAGCAGAGTGTCCAGCAGACATTTCCCTCCCCCGCCCTCTGCTTTCTGATGACCCTGAAGTGGGGGGAGGGCCTCCAAACTGGGGGAGCCTCTTCCCCCACATGAGGATTGGCAACCCTAACAGGTTTAAATGTCAGCCTTCTGTGTCCTCCCCATCTTGTCTCACCTTGTGGGTTCCCCGCTTGTGTGCTCGCAATACACAAGCTACTCCAAGAGCCAATCTGACGGCAAGATCGATATTTTAAAATCAATAAACGCGCAGAGTGCCAAGATGAAAGGCCAAGGGCAAGCTGGGACTCCTTGGTGTCTTCGGTCACGACTGCAGGTTGTAAGGGGAGGGACGGTGGCTCAGTGGTAGAGCATCTGTTTGGTAAGCAGAAGGTCCCAGGTTCAATCCCCGGCATCTCCAACTAAAAAGGGTCCAGGCAAATAGGCGTGAAAAACCTCAGTTTGAGACCCTGGAGAGCCGCTGCCAGTCTGAGTAGACAATACTGACTTTGATGGACCAAGGGTCTGATTCAGTATAAGGCAGCTTCATATGTTCATATAAATTGCTAGAGCATCCAGGAAAACCACAGAGTTTTACTGGAAGCTCCTAGAGTGGCCAGCGCGCAACGTCACCGGCACAATGACGTCACTACGAGTGATGTCATCGTGCGATATGCACAGTCCCCCGCCGGAGGATGCAAGCAACTTGGCATCCCTATTTACAACTGATCTCTAGCCAATGGAGATCAGTTCCCCTGGAGAAAGCAGCTGCTTTTGAAGGTGGACTATGGCAGAAGTGTTGAACTCATTTATCACGAGGGCCGAATCTGACATAAATGAGACCTTGTCAGGCTGGGTCATGTCAGGCCGGGCCATGCGCGTACCTGGTTAAGATTAGGTAGCAGAGATAGAAACTTTACAAAAGACACAGACAAACGCAATTAAAGATTTTTTTTTTAAGAAAAAACCCTTAAAAAATAAAAACAGACTTAAAACATTAGTACTCGTTGGTCTTGAAGTTGCTTTCTTTATATTTCTCCCATGGGATCCACGTAACTGAGCAAAGGAAACTCTGGCTCTTTCCGGCCTTCCCTAGGGGACCAGGAGGGGGAGGAGCCTCAAGCAATGGAGAAAAATCAAGGTTTTGCTTTGTATCTCCTGTGCGATTGAGCAAGCCTTGCAAAGCAAGCTGAAATGAAGGAGGAAGCAGCCAGCAGCCAGTTGCTCAGGGGCCTGATAGGAGCTCTCTGAGGGCCTGATTTGGTCCACAGGCCACATGTTTGACACCCCTGCTCTGTGGCATTATACCCTGCTGAGGGGTTCCCCCTCCGCCCCACCCCTCAAATCCCCACAATGATGTGAAAGTTCAAGACTTCATGTTTGAAAGGAATGATTCAGGTGGGAGAAACAAGCAGGGCCCAGTTTTCGTCCGGCAAAGGATTGGGTTCGGTTCAGTATTTTGCTCCTTTCTTTTTAAAAAAAGCCAAAGACATTTGGTGCAGGGGGGAAAAAGGGAAGAAATGCTGAACCAGGAGAATGAAATAAACCCTGAATGTTGCTTCGCTTCGCTTAAAAAGCGGGGTGGGGAGAAGAGAGAAGCCAAATATGGAAGTAGTTAATACTGAAAATTTAATGATGAATCCATCAATATGGTGCAGAGCTTCTGCATTTCGTAGCCATTTATTTATATTTAATGAGCCTGCGATTGCTACTTTTGGGTAAAAGGAGTGCCTGCATTTGGCTATTGCTAATGTGTTTGTAAAAAGTATGTCCCCCCCACCCCGGTATGTAATTTAAAGTTACATACAAGACATAGCCCTTGGTTCCCCCTCTCAAACACCCATGCTAATTTCCTACAGCAGCTTGATTTAAAAACAGACCTTATAAAAACCCAAGTTTTTTAAAGCTATTTGTGATAAATCAAAGTACTTCTCCAGTGGATCAGACCAGTCCTTGCTTGAATTAACTCTGCAGACCTTGCTGAACTGACGAAACAGTGCATTGGAGCCACTGAACATTCTTTGTAGTCCTCACAACAGTCTTGTTTGATAAGCCTTTGATTGTGTGGATCACAACAAACTGTGGCAAGTCCTTAAAGAGATGGGAGTACCAGACCACCTTACATGTCTCCTGAGCAACCTGTATAAGGGTCAAGAAGCAACTGTCAGAACAGGATATGGAACAACTGATTGGTTTAGAACAGGAAAAGGAGTTCGAGAAGGATGCATATTGTCACCCTGCTTATTTAATTTATATGCAGAGCACATCATGCGGAATGCCAGCCTGGATGAATCACAAATTGGAATTTAGATTGCCGGGAAAAATATCAACAACCTCAGATATTCAGATGACACCACTCTAATGGCAGAAAGTGAGGAGGACCTAAAGAAACTCTTGTTGAGGGTGAAAGAGGACAGCACAAAAGTTAACGGAATCGCAAAGAGTTGGAATAAACTGTGCGACTGAGCAATAACAAATTATTTTCTTTTAGCAACTGGCTTGGGACAAGGCTAGGGAAACTGTGCTTTCCTTAAGACCAATTAGTGCAAGAGTCCCCAACCTTTTTTAAAGCTGCCGGCACCTTTGGAATGTTCAGAAAGGGTGGTGAACACCAGCCCAAAATGGCTTCCACGGGAAGTGGAGCTGAACTCAAAATGGCTGCAGCGGGAGGCAGAGCCAAACGGAATCCCTTTCTCCTCGTACCTCCTGGGAAGAAAGAACACCTGAAGGGAGAAATGAAACCGCACACCACCTAATAAAATCCAGGTGGCTTACCAGTCCTCCTCATCCTTTCATTTGAAAGAGGAAAGCAAATAACTAGTCCTGCCTTACAATGCCATTCCCCACGCCCCATGAACAGCTTGATGGGTGCCAAAGGAAGTCCTGGCAGGTGCCACAGTGTCCACAAGCAAGAAGAAGAAGTAAGAAGAAGAAAGAAAAAGTAAGAAGAAGAAGACTGCAGATTTATACCCCATCCTTCTCTCTGAAGCAGAGACTCAGAGCGGCTTACAATCTCCTCTATCTTCTCCCCCCACAACAGACACCCTGTGAGGTGGGTGGGGCTGGAGAGGGCTCTCCCAGCAGCTGCCCTTTCAAGGACAACACCTGCCAGAGCTATGGCTGACCCAAGGCCATTCCAGCAGCTGCAAGTGGAAGAGTGGGGAATCAAACCCAGTTCTCCCAGATAAGAGTCCGCACACTTCACCATTACACCAAACTGAAGAGTGGGGTATAAACCCAATCTTTTCTTCTTTTTCTTAACCAGAGTTAGGGCAACCTCAGATTGCCTAAAATCTCAGATTGTGACAGGCATGGTAGTCACTTCTTGCTACTCCTGGATCTTTTCCTCTATCCCTTGTGTGCAGTATATGAGGAACATCTTTTCTGATTTTAGAAGCTATCTGGCAGACTTGGGGTTGCCAGCTTTGGGTTGGGAAATTCCAGGAGATTTGGAGGGTGGAGCAGGCGAGGGCGGGGTCCTCAGAAGGGCATAGTGCCATAAGAACATAAGAGAAGCCATGTTGGATCAGGCCAGTGGCCCATCCAGTCCAACACTCTGTGTCACATAAGAACATAAGAGAAGTCATGTTGGATCAGGCCAATGGCCCATCCAGTCCAACATTCTGTGTCACATAAGAGAAGCCATGTTGGATCAGGCCAATGGCCCATCCAGTCCAACACTCTGTGTCACATAAGAACATAAGAGAAGTCATGTTGGATCAGGCCAGTGGCCCACCCAGTCCAACACTCTGTGTCACATAAGAACATAAGAGGAGCCGTGTTGGATCAGGCCAATGGCCCATCCAGTCCAACACTCTGTGTCACATAAGAACATAAAAGAAGCCGTGTTGGATCAGGCCAATGGCCCATCCAGTCCAGCACTCTGTGTCACATAAGAACATAAGAGAAGTCATGTTGGATCAGGCCAGTGGCCCACCCAGTCCAACACTCTGTGTCACATAAGAACATAAGAGGAGCCGTGTTGGATCAGGCCAATGGCCCATCCAGTCCAACACTCTGTGTCACATAAGAACATAAAAGAAGCCGTGTTGGATCAGGCCAATGGCCCATCCAGTCCAGCACTCTGTGTCACATAAGAACATAAGAGAAGTCATGTTGGATCAGGCCAGTGGCCCACCCAGTCCAACACTCTGTGTCACATAAGAACATAAGAGGAGCCGTGTTGGATCAGGCCAATGGCCCATCCAGTCCAACACTCTGTGTCACATAAGAACATAAAAGAAGCCGTGTTGGATCAGGCCAGTGGCCCATCCAGTCCAGCACTCTGTGTCACATAAGAACATAAGAGAAGTCATGTTGGATCAGGCCAGTGGCCCACCCAGTCCAACACTCTGTGTCACATAAGAACATAAGAGGAGCCGAGTTGGATCAGGCCAATGGCCCATCCAGTCCAACACTCTGTGTCACATAAGAACATAAAAGAAGCCGTGTTGGATCAGGCCAATGGCACATCCAGTCCAGCACTCTGTGTCACATAAGAACATAAGAGAAGTCATGTTGGATCAGGCCAGTGGCCCACCCAGTCCAACACTCTGTGTCACATAAGAACATAAAAGAAGCCGTGTTGGATCAGGCCAGTGGCCCATCCAGTCCAGCACTCTGTGTCACATAAGAACATAAGAGAAGTCATGTTGGATCAGGCCAGTGGCCCACCCAGTCCAACACTCTGTGTCACATAAGAACATAAGAGGAGCCGTGTTGGATCAGGCCAATGGCCCATCCAGTCCAACACTCTGTGTCACATAAGAACATAAGAGGAGCCGTGTTGGATCAGGCCAATGGCCCATCCAGTCCAACACTCTGTGTCACATAAGAACATAAGAGGAGCCGTGTTGGATCAGGCCAGTGGCCCACCCAGTCCAACACTCTGTGTCACATAAGAGGAGCCGTGTTGGATCAGGCCAATGGCCCATCCAGTCCAACACTCTGTGTCACATAAGAACATAAAAGAAGCCGTGTTGGATCAGGCCAGTGGCCCATCCAGTCCAGCACTCTGTGTCACATAAGAACATAAGAGAAGTCATGTTGGATCAGGCCAGTGGCCCACCCAGTCCAACACTCTGTGTCACATAAGAACATAAGAGGAGCCGTGTTGGATCAGGCCAATGGCCCATCCAGTCCAACACTCTGTGTCACATAAGAACATAAGAGGAGCCGTGTTGGATCAGGCCAATGGCCCATCCAGTCCAACACTCTGTGTCACATAAGAACATAAGAGGAGCCGTGTTGGATCAGGCCAGTGGCCCACCCAGTCCAACACTCTGTGTCACATAAGAACATAAGAGAAGCCATGTTGGATCAGGCCAGTGGCCCATCCAGTCCGTGTCACACAGTAGCCAAATAAACCAGGTGCCATCAGGAGGCCCATCAGTGGGGCCAGGACACTAGAAGCCCTAGAAGTTTAAATGACTAGATGCTAGAAGTTTAAATAACTGAAGGTATTGTACTTTGGTCACATGATGAGAAAACAAGACTTCCTGGACAAGACAGTCAAGCTAGGAAGATTCGAAAGCAGCAGGAAAAGAGGAGGACACAGTCCGAGATGGATGGACTCCAATTAGGAAGCTGTGGTCCTCAGTTTGCAATAAGAACATAAGAGAACCCGTGTTGGTTCAGGCCAATGCCCATCCAGTGCAACACTCTGTGTCACATAAAAACATAAGAGAAGCCGTGTTGGTTCAGGCCAATGGCCCATCCAGTGCAACACTCTGTGTCACATAAAAACATAAGAGAAGCCGTGTTGGTTCAGGCCAATGGCCCATCCAGTCCAGCACTCTGTGTCACATAAAAACATAAGAGAAGCCGTGTTGGTTCAGGCCAATGGCCCATCCAGTCCAACACTCTGTGTCACACAATGGCCAAAAAAACCAAGTGCCATCAGGAGGTCCATCAGTGGGGCCAGAACTCCAGAAACCCTCCCACTATTGTCCCTCCCAAGCACCAAGAATACAGAGCATCACCTGCCCCCGACAGAGAGTTCCAACAATACACTGTGGCTAATAGCCACTGATGCACCCCTGCTCCATATGCTGCCATAGAGCAGACATGTCAAACCCACAGCCTGGGAGCAAGAACCAGCCCATTCAGGGCTCTTATCCGGCCCACAAGCAACTGGAGGCTGCCAATCCTGATTCTGATAAAGTCTCGCTCAAGGTTGTGCATTGGGTCTCTGCATGTCCTGCTGCTTTGGACCTTTGGTGTAGTGGTTAAGTGTGCGGACTCTTAACTGGGAGAACCGGGTTTGATTCCCCACTCCTCCACTTGCACCTGCTGGAATGGCCTTGGGTCAGCCATAACTTTCATAGGAGTGGTCCTTGAAAGGGCAGCTGCTGTAAGAGCTCTCTCAGCCCCACCTACCTCACAGGGTATCTGTTGTGGGGGGGAAGGTAAAGGAGCTTGTGACTGCTCTGAGACTCTGAGATTCAGAGTATAGGGCGGGATATAAATCCAATATCTTCTTCCTCCTCCTGGCGACAGAGATGGGCTTCACTTTCATGCTCTAAAAGCAAACTTCAATTTTAATTAAAAAAAAAATTAAAGACGTTTCAGCATTCAGAAGATTTAAGGAGAGGGGCCACCTCGATATTGTATTCCTTGAAGGTCGAACACATTGCCGGTAAAATCAATTGTAACACATTTGTTTTTCTGCAGAAGCTTTATCAGTTGCGAAAGTTATCCAGCAAAAGAGAGAAAGAGAGACACAGTCTTTGGGAAATGTAGGTTTAAAAATAGGCGGCTCAATTGCCTTGACATCTTCCCCGGCTCTGTGCAGCTATAAAGAGAGAAAAAGGACTGCGATTTGGCACAATTACCCCAAATGCAGAAATCTTAGGGGCTGAGAGATTGGGGGGGTGACAGCTATTGCTGAAATTCAAAGCCAGGGCTGCTTACAATTACTTTGTCCGGATCGCTTCTGCTGTCACTCCGTTGAGACCCTCTTTAACTGTTTCAGTTGATTTGAACGAAGACGTGCCGCAGAAAGCGTTTCAGGATTGAGGTCTAAATTGCCACTGGAGATTATAGTCTCCATCTCTGAAAAGCTTCATGGCCTCATTCATTTTCGTTCCTCAGCTATTCCTCTTCTGCTCTGTGTAGTTTGGCACGCAGGGACAAACCAGGTCTGAACTTCAGTCTCTTTCAAAACATGGTAGCAATTTTCTAGTCCTCATGGTGCGTTTGATCAGGGAAAGTTGAGGGAGTTTGCCAGAACCAGAAAGCATCACTTTAGAAGGACATTAGAAGTCCCTACACCATTGTCCCTCCCAAGCACCAAGAACACAGAGCATCACCGCCCCAGACATAAGAACGTAAGAGAAGCCATGTTGGATCAGGCCAATAGCCCATCCAGTCCAACACTGTGTCACACAGCGGCCAAAAAACCACAGGTGCCATCAGAAGATCCATCAGTGGGGCCAGGACACTAGAAGTTCTCACACTGTTGCCCCTCTCAAGCACCAAGAATACAGAGCATCACTTGCCCCGGAATTAAGAACATAAGAGAAGCCATGCTGGATCAGGCCAATAGCCCATCCAGTCCAACACTGTGTCACACAGCGGCCAAAAAACCACAGGTGCCATCAGAAGATCCATCAGTGGGGCCAGGACACTAGAAGTTCTCACACTGTTGCCCCTCTCAAGCACCAAGAATACAGAGCATCACTTGCCCCGGACATAAGAACATAAGAGAAGCCATGCTGGATCAGGCCAATGGCCCATCCAGCCCAACACTGTGTCACACAGTGGCCAGAAAAACCAGGTGCCATCAGGAGGTCCATCAGTGGGGCTAGGGCACTAGGAGTCCCTACACCATTGTCCCTCCCAAGCACCAAGAATACAGAGCATCACTGCCCCAGACAGAGAGTTCCATCAGTACTCTGTGGCTAATAGCCACTGATGGCCCTCTGCTCCATATGTTTATCCAATCCCCTCTTGGAGCTTGCTATGCTTGCAGCTGCCACCACCTCCTGTGGCAGTGAATCTCATGCGTTAATCACCCTTTGGGTGAAGACGGACTTCCTTTTATCAATTCTAAGCCAGCTGCTCAGCAGTTTCGCGGAGTGCCCACGAGTTCTTGTATTGTAAGAAAGGGAGAAAAGTACTTCTTTCTCTGCCTTCTCTATCCTGTGCATAGTCTTGTAAACCTCCATCACGTCACCCCCCGTGTGCAGCAAAAGAATGCATAAGAAAACACAGTTCTGGGGCCACCCTTGAACACATGGATCCGTCTATTTGGAATCAGACTCTCGGTCCATCAAGGTCAGTCTTGCCTATTCGGACTGGCAGCAGCTCTCCAAGGTCTCAGGCAGAGGTCTCTCCCGTCAGCTACTGCCTGGTCCTTAATGGGAGATGCAAAGGATTGAACCTGGAACCTTCAGCAAGCTAAACAGATGGTCCACCCCTGAGCCACAGCCCTTCAAGTTATGCTGTTGTTCAGTCGCACAGTCGAGTCCGACTCTTTGCGACCCCGTGGACAAAGTAACGCCAGGCCCTCCTGCCTTCCACCATCCTCCAAAGTCTGCTCAAATTCGAGTTTGTTACATCAGTAACGCTGTCCAGCCATCTCATCTTTTGCCGTCCCCTTCTTCTTTTGCCTTCTGTCTTTCCCGGCATCAGGATCTTCTCCAGTGAGTGCTCCCTTCTCATTGGGTGGCCAAAGTATTTGAGCTTCTGCTTCAGCATCTAACCTTCCAGAGAACAGTCTGGGTTGATTTCCCTTAGGGCTGACGGATTTGATCTTGCAGTCCAAGGGACTCTCAAGATTCTTCTCCAGCTCAAAAGCATCTATTCTTCTGCACTCGGCCTTCCTTATGGTCCAGCTCTCACAGCCATACATTACTACTGGGAATACCATCCCTTTGACTATACGGACTTTTGTTGCCAGGGTGACGTCTCTACTTGTCACGGCTGGGGCTGGGTCATTGGATAGTGATGGATAGCCAGTTTGGTGTAGTGGTTAAGTGTGCGGACTCTTATCTGGGAGAACCGGGTTTGATTCCCCACTCCTCCACTTGCACCTGCTGGAATGGCCTTGGGTAAGCCATAGCTCTGGCAGAGGTTGTCCTTGAAAGGGCAGCTGCTGTGAGAGCCCTCTCCAGCCCCACCCACCTCACAGGGTGTCTGTTGTGGGGGAGGAAGGTAAAGGAGATTGTGAGCCACTCTGAGACTCTTTGGAGTGGAGGGCGGGATATAAATCCAATATCATCATCATCATCATCATCATCTTCTTCTTCTTCTTCTTCTTCTTCTTCTTCTTCTTCTTCTTCTTCTTCTTCTTCTTCTTCTTCTTCTTCTTCTTCTTCTTCTTCTTCTTCTTCTTCTTCTTCTTCTTCTTCTTCTTCTTCTTCTTCTTCTTCTTCTTCTTCTTCTTCTTCTTCTTCTTCTTCTTCTTCTTCTTCTTCTTCTTCTTCTTCTTCTTCTTCTTCTTCTTCTTCTTCTTCTTCTTCTTCTTCTTCATGTGCTGATCAGCCAATGGAGAAAACAGAAGCTTTGTTCTGTAGCTTGACTGAGCAAGCCTGGCAAAGCAAACTGTGATGAAGAAGAAACAAGAGAGGGAGTCAGAAGCAGACAACAGTGAGTTGCTCACGGGCCTGATAGGAGCCCTCCTGGGACCTGATCCAGCCCACGGGCTGCATATTTGACACCCCTGGCCTAGCCTTTGACAGTGACACCCATGTGACACCCGAGCTCCGACCAAGTTCTCTTCTTGCTTTACCATCACAGCTGTTTTTGGAGGGCTGGTCCAATCATCTCTACGCATTCCAGAGACAACTACAGACTGGGCGGAGTCATGACTAATGAAAAAAGAAGGTCCTCCTCTGGAGTGGTCTAGCATGGATGAGTAATCGAGGGGATGAGTTATATCCGAAGCAACATTGGCAGGGTTGAAACCTTTCAGGGATATGCTGAATTATGGTGCCATTGGGACACGAAAGTGTTAGTGAGCAGAATGGAATTCTTGTACGATTCTCCAGCATGCTTGCCGTAATTTACACACCATTTCATTGATCGGGTGCTCATTGCTATTAGTGATTACTTTAATTAAATAGCCGTAAGCTGTCCTGACCTTAAGGGATAAGGTGTGTGGTGGGGTTGCATTTTGGTATACACATTTGTGTCCTCGCCAACTCATTGCTGAGGGACTCTACTTTTCTCAGACAAAATTAAGATTCCAAGATAGAGCCATTAACCCTATGTTTTGCCTTAGAATAGGATTGCCAATCCCCAGGTGGGGGCAGGAGATCCCCCCATTTGAAGAAGAAGAAGAAGATATTGGATTTATATCCCGCCCTCCACTCCGAAGAGTCTCAGAGTGGCTCACAATCTCCTTTACCTTCCTCCCCCACAACAGACACCCTGTGAGGTGGGTGGGGCTGGAGAGAGCTCTCACAGTCGCTGTGCTTTCAAGGACAACCTCTGCCAGAGCTATGGCTGACCCAAGGCCATTCCAGCAGGTGCAAGTGGAGGAGTGGGGAATCAAACCCGGTTCTCCCAGATAAGAGTCCGCACACTTAACCACTACACCAAACCGGCTCTCCACATTTGGAGGCTCTCCCCCCGCTTCAGGGTCATCAGAAAGCTGGTGGGGGAGGGAAATAGCTGCTGGGAACTCCATTATTCCCTATGGAGGCTGATTCCCATAGTATAATAGAGAATTAATCCGCAGGTATCTTGGGCTCTGCGGGGCTGGTTTTTTTTGAGATAGAGGCACCAAATTTTCAGCATAGCGTCCAGTGCCCCTCCCCAAAATACCCTCCAAGTTTCAAAAAGATTGGATCAGGGGGTCCAATTCTATTAGCCCAATTCTAGTTAAAAGTGCCCCTATCCCTCATTATTTCTAGTGGAGGGAAGGCATTTAAAAAGTGTGTGGTCCCTTTAAATATGATGGCCAGAACTCCCTTTGGAATTCAATTATGCTTGTCACAACCTTGCTTCTGACTCCACCCCCAAAGTCTCCTGGCTCCAGCCCCAAAGACCCCAGATATTTCTTGAATCGGACTTGGCAACCCTAGCTGTAGCAGCTGCCATAGAAACAATCCCCAGTGGCCAGCCAGAAGCCCTACTGAGCAAGTGCCCCACCTGGTCCCATCCACTGCTGGGGTATACCCAGGGGTGGAATTCTAGCAGGAGCTTTTTTACATATTAGGCCACACACCCCTGATGTAGCCAATCCTCCTGGAGCGTACAGTAGGTCCTGTACTGAGAGCCCTGTAAGGAATTCCAGCAGGACCTCCTTTGCATATTAGGCTATGCCCCCCTGATGTAGCCAATCCTCCCGGAGCTTCCAGTAGGCCCTGTACAAAGAGCCCTGTAAGGAATTCTAGCAGGAGCTCCTTTGCATATTAGGCCACACACCCCTGTAGCCAATCCTCCTGGAGCCAATCCTCCTGGAGTTTACAGTAGCCAATCCTCCTGGAGCTTCCAGTAGGCCCTGTACAAAGAGCCCTGTAAGGAATTCTAGCAGGACCTCCTTTGCATATTAGGCCACACACCCCTGATGTAGCCAATCCTCCTGGAGCTTCCAGTAGGCCCTGTACTAAGAGCCCTGTAAGGAATTCTAGCAGGACCTCCTTTGCATATTAGGCCACACCCCCTGATGTAGCTAATCCTCCTGGAGCTTCCAGTAGGCCCTGTACGAAGAGCCCTTTAAGGAATTCTAGCAGGACCTCCTTTACATATTAGGCCACACCCCCTGATGTAGCTAATCCTCCTGGAGCTTCCAGTAGGCCCTGTAAGAAGAGCCCTGTAAGGAATTCTAGCAGGACCTCCTTTGCATCTTAGGCCACACACCCCTGATGTAGCCAATCCTCCTGGAGCTTACAGTAGGCCCTGTAAGAAGAGCCCTGTAAGCTCTTGGAGGATTGGCTATATCAGGGGGGTGTGGCCTAATAGGCAAAGGAGCTCCTGCTAGAATTCTACGCCTGGGTATACCATTGCCTTCAACAAGTGCTTTGTTCATGCTGCTCTCAAATTCCGCAATCTTGGTTCTATTGCACCGTTCGCTGGTTACAAATAAAGTGAATAAACAAATAAAAAACTGCAGAGTTCAGGAAAAGCTAAAACAGGTTCCTGTTTCGCTCAATTTGCACCATGCATACTAATGGCCGAGGACCCTATATGGCCGAGGACCTGTCTACCTTAGGGACCGTCTCTCCCCATATATTCCCCAGAGGGTACTTAGATCTGGATCACAGAATCTATTAGAAATCCCCGGGCCGAGGGAGGCGAGATTGAAGGCTACCAGAGAACGAGCCTTCTCTATTGTGGCCCCCCACTGGTGGAACCAACTCCTAGATGATGTTAGAGCCTTGCGGGATCTTGCCCGATCCCACAAGGCCTGCAAAAATTATTTGGAATGCCTTCAACGAAAGTACAGAGCTGCTTAACATCAGGGTGTGGAACTTAGCACCAAAACTGCTGTTTTAAAATTGTATGAATAATTTTAAAGTGCAAATTGTTCAATTTTAACGGATATTATTGTAATTGTTTTTACTGCTTTGTGGTTTTATTGTTTTATTGTTGATATTTAATGTTGTTAGCCGCCCTGAGTCTGCTTCAGCGGGGAGGGCGCAATATAAACACGAAAAATAAATAAATAAACGGCAGGAATCTGGTTTCCCGTAGCACAGAATTCTCCTGAGTACACCCAGCCCTGATCTACCGCCTCTGGAAACCTCCACTAACATTACAGAGTTGCCTTCCTTCTGTTCTCCGGTATGGGGGAAGAATGAGGGACACGGGATAAAAGGTTTACTGTTTGTTAAAAAAAAAATATCTGTATTTCGCTTGTGAGGATTTGGTGTCTGCCTAACAGAGACCACATGTCACGGTTTACAGCTAAGCCATAAACCTCTTTTCCACAGTCTTGTTCACAATAACTGTCTTTGCATTGAATGAATGCATTTATTTTTCCTCCCTTGGGCAGGTATTTCCTTTCATTTATGCCTAAAAGGCGTGTGATAACCTTAAACTTTCCCAATTGAGATTCATGGCAAGCAATGAAACTTAATCCCAGAGTGATAAACTTCATCTAAAAAGCCAGGAAGGGGAAAAAACACAGACCGAGATTGCACACCAGGAACTGTCAAAGCAATTTCAAAATCATGGTCATATAGAAAAGTTGTAATGCAGAAAGAGAGACCCAGGGCACGATCCGGCCAAAGGAAACCACATTCAAGTCCCATTAGTTTCAAAGGGAGACGTCTGAGGAAATGTCTGACGCTTTGATTGAAACCAAACATACCTTGTCCCCTATTGACTGAAACCAACCGTACTTTGGGCTTCAGTTCTATAGCATGACCCTAATTCGTGCCTGAACAAGAAATGTACTTTACTAATGCGGTGGTGAGGGATGAATAGATCCCAGATTAAATCCTAGAAATAACACATCTTGGGTTTGCACGGAGCGTAAGAGGAACCCTTCTGGACCAGACCAGTGGTCCATCTAGACCAGGGGTGGCCAAATTTGCTTAACGTAAGAGCCACATAGAATAAATGTCAGATGTTTGAGAGCCACAAGACATGAATGTCAAATGTTTGAGGGAGGGAGGGAGGGAGGGAGGAAGGAAGGAAGGAAGGAAGGAAGGAAGGAAGGAAGGAAGGAAGGAAGGAAGGAAGGAAGGAAGGAAGGAAGGAAGGAAGGAAGGAAGGAAGGAAGGAAGGAAGGAAGGAAGGAAATAGATGGTGGGAGGGAAAGAGAGAGAGATGGAAAGAAAGCAACTTTACCTTTAAATGCATTCTCTAAGCTGCCAGCTGGGTTGGCTTGGAGAAGTGATTTAAAGAGACAAATGCCTTCTCCAAGCTGGCTGATGGGGTGGTGAGTGCTTCAAGAGCCACACAATGTGTGTGAAAGAGCCACATGTGGCTTCTGAGCCACAGTTCAACCACCACTGATCTAGACTAGCATCCTGTTTCACACGGCGGCCAAAGAGAACGTAGAGGCCGAGGCCTTTCTTTGATGCCGCCTCCCAGCGCTGGTATTCAGAGGTTTACTGCCTCTGTATGTGGAAGTTCCCTTGGCTTGTTATGATGGATGGAGCTTATCCTCCATCATATCATCTAATTTCTTTTCTAAGCCATCTATGCTTATGGTCATTGCTGTGTCCATTGGCAGTGAATTCTACAGCTTAATTATTTATCGAGTAAAGAACTACTTCCTTTTGTCCATTCTGAAACTATTGCACATCATCAACTTCATGGAAGAGAAAGAGAATTTTTTGCTGTCCACTCTCTCTAGACCAGGGGTGTCAAACATGTGGCCCAGGGGCCGAATCAGGCCCCCAGAGGCCTCCTATCAGGCCCCCAAGCCACTGGCTCTTGTCTGCTTCCTTCTCCCTCTCTCTTGCTTCTTTCTGCATCTCAGCTTGCTTTGCCAGGCTTGCTCAATTGCACAGGAGCTACAGAGCAAAACCTCAGTTTTCTCCATTGGTTGAGGCTCCTCCCCCTCCTGGTTCTTTGGGAGGGGAGGGAACTCGAACTCGTTCATTAGGAGGGCCGGATGTGACCTTGTCAGGCCAGGCCATGTGTGTCATAAAATGTAATGCCAGGTAGCAAAGATATAAACTTTATAAAGGACACAAACACAATTAAAGGTTTTTAAAAACTTAACAAAATAAAACATGCTTAAAACATCAGCACTCGTTGGTATTAAAGGTGCTTTGTTTGTGTCTCTCCTGTGGGATTGAGAGAACTGGGCAAAGGAAGCTCTGGCCCTTCCCTTCCTTCCCCAGGGGATCAGGAGGGGGAGGAGCCCCAGCTAACAGAAGGAAGAGAGGCTTGGCTCAATCGCTGTGCAACTGAGAGAGCCTGGCAAAGTTAGCTATCCCTCTCCCCCTTCCTCCCCAACGGAGGAGCCTCAGCCAATGGAAAATATTTATTTATTTATTTTGATTTATATCCCGCCCTCCTAACAGAGGCGTTGCTCTGTAGCTCCTGTGCGATTGAGCAAGCCTGGCAAAGCAAGCTGTGATGCAGAAGGAAGCAATAGAGAAGGAGAAGGAAGCAGATGACAGCCAGTCGCTCGGGGGCCTGATTCGGCCCCCGGCCGCATGTTTGACACCCCTGCTTAAGCCTTTTCGCATAGGAAATATGAACTGTCCCCCCCCCAACCATCTTGGCCGCCCTCCCCTTCTGTCCTTCCTCTAGCTCTGCAATATCTTTTTTTTTAAATATAGTGCCCAAAACTGTATGCAGCATTCTAAAATAAAGTTTGAGCCCAGTGCCGTCTTTAAGAACAACAACCGCCGGACTCAAACTTTGTTCTGTCGCTTCATGCCAACGCAGCTATTCAGCAGAATTTATCTTCGCGGTATTCTAAAAGAGGTCACAACACAACGCTACACAAGGGTTTCACAATGTTGGCTGATTGATTCTCAGTCCTTTCCTATTAATCCTCAGCACAGAGTTTGCTTTTTTCCCACAGCCACACACCAAGTCAACCTTATCGTGCAGCAATTCCCTACCACCTTGAGACCTTCACTCTTTGGGTGAAGAAGGACTTCCTTTTATCTGTTCTAACCTGACCGCTCAGCAATTTCATCGAATGGCCACGAGTTCTTGTATTGTGAGAAAGGGAGAAAAGGACTTCTTTCTCCACCTTCTCTATACCGAGCACAATCTTGTCAACTTCTATCGTCACCCCCTCAGCCGACGTTTCTCCAAGCTAAAGAGCCCCAAGCCTTTTAACCTTTCTTCATAGGGAAAGTGTTCCAATTCTTTAATCATTCTAATTGCCCTTTTGTGCACTTTTTCCAATGCTAAAAATGCTATTTTATTGGTTTTAGCCCAGTTTTCCATCATGTCAAGATCATCTTGTATCCTGTCTGTTTTCTACTGTATTTGCTACGCCTCCCAATTTGGTAACATCTGCAAATTTAATAAGCATTCCCTCTATGCATTCATCTAAATCATTTATAAAGACATTATACAAAACAGGCCTTAGGACAGATCCTTAAGATACTCCACTAGTCACTCCTCTCCAAGAAGAAACCATTAACAAGCACTCCTTGGGTGTGATCTGTTAACCACTTACAGATCTACCAAATTGTAACAGGATCCAAATCATATTTTACGAACTTGTCGACAAGAATACTATGTGGAAGCATAACAAAAGCCTTACTGAAATCAAGATAAACCATGTCTACAGCATTCCCCTGATCCAGCAAGGTAGTAACTTTCTCAGAAAAAGAGATAAGGTTAGTCTGACATGACTTGTTCTTGAGAAACCTACGCTGGCTCTCAATAATCACAGCCGTCTTTCCTAAATGCTCAAGGTCTGACTGTTTGATTATTTGTTCTAATTTTTTTTCCAGCAATAGGCAGCTGACAGGCGGGGAGTTACTTGGATCTTCCTCTTTTCCCCTTCTTAAAAATGCAGACACTGTTTGCCTGTCTTCAGCTGCCTGGCTTGAAACCACTCAAATAGATTTACACAAAAGCATCAAAATAGTACATCATCTCCATCTTCACAATGGCCTTGCAGGAGAAGACAATGTTAGTACACCACACATGGTCCTTAAACGGTTTGTTCCCTATCTTTTGCCCATAGCTCAAGCAGCCTACAACTTCGTATGCAAGAAAATAAAAATACAGTCAAGCTGCCCTGACCTGGATAGCTCTGGCAAGCCCAGTCTCATCAGATCTTGAAAGCTAAGCAGGGTTAACTCTGACAAGGACTTGGATGCGAGACCTCCATGGAATACCAGCAGTTGGGAGGGCGGGGGCAAGCTTTATTCAGCCACCTCTCTGAACATCCTCCAGGCCCCCAATAGGGGGTCAATCACCAGAGGTCGCCATGAGTTCCAGGTGTGCATATGCATACTGAAAAATACCACACCCCCAAAAAAGAACAGAACGCTTTTTGTCACCCTGTCTTAAAACAGTGTCTCAGACTTGCTATAATTTCTAATAGTGCAACAGGATCCACTTTTTAGAAACTTCAAGCGGCTGATTTCAACAAGTTGTATTCTGCTACATCCCTCTACTGTAGGGTTCCCTGCTTTGGGTTGGGAAATTCCTGGGGATTCTGGGGGTGGAGTCTGGGAAGGGCACAGTTTGGTGGGGGGGACCTCTGAGAGGTATAATACTATCGAGTTCACCTTCCAAAGTAGCCATTTTCATCAAGAAAACTGATCTCTGTAACAGGGAAGCCAGTTGTAATTCTAGATCTCTAGTCACCACCTAGAGACTGACTACCCTACATGTCTTATACTTTGGACCATTTCTTCCTGTATTAGTTGTTGTTTATTCTGCTTAGTTACACTCCAGTTTATCTGCAACCCATAACACAGAGGCTGGAATGTCTGACCTCTCTCATCCTGAGTTATATGGAATAACCCACTTCAGTGTCTTCCATTTGCAGGGTTGTGACCCGGTAGCGGGCCACGCAAGCATCAATACCAGGTCACCAGGGGCAGCCCAACAGCCACTGCCCCCCTCTATTTATCTTCGGCGCTGCATGCGGTGCTGCGCTTCAGACCCTGGCCCCCACGCCACCGCCGACTGTAGCACTCTCTGAGCATCCTTCAGGCAGAGGATGCTAAGAGAGCGCTACAGAGACTGCGCACTGGCCAGAAGCCCTCCCTCATCCCTCTCTGATGTTCAGAAACATCAGAGAAGGACGAGGAAAGCTCCTGGCCGGCACACAGTCTCTGTAGCACTTCCTGAGCATCTTCCACCCAGACCATGGGGAAAAAACTGGGCCATGGAGGGGGGGAGGAGTTTGGGAAACCCTGACCTATTCCATTCCAGTTTCTTACAAAAAGAATCACACCAGATTTAGGACAGGATTTACACTGGGGTTCCAGGTCCAGCCTGGTAACCAACAGGAAAATGGGGGGAAAGAGAAGGGGGTAACCATTGGTAATAATGTGCCAGAAGAGATGTCATGCCTCCCTAGGAATCACCGAACACTCTATGGTAAAACCAGTTTTCCCCAGAAGTGACATCACACCACAGGCAATCACAGGCCATTTTAAAATTTTATTTTTCTCTCACCACGACTCTGGGTGGCAAAAGGAAGCAAAAACTGGGGTCAGAAGAGAACTGGCCACAGTAGTTAACACCAAGCCTCTTTCTACCACAGTTCTACCCCCTTTCTCCCCTTCCATTCTGCAGTTTTATTTATAAATGCAAGCAAAACGGTTTCCTTCTAATGTGCATCTGAAGAAGCGAGCCCTAACACAAAATCTCATGCTTGAAAAAAGTGAAGTCTTTAAGGTATTTAGCTCCAACAGACTAACACACCTACTCACTCTAGTCTCATATTTAAACACTTGCTAAATTTCTAGACATATGATACATTTCACAGCTTGTTTTTACGCGCACCTCTACCGGACTAAAATTGAACACGCTCTCTTGGCTTAGACCTGCAAACGTACACAAATAAGAGATGTGATGTATTTACTTTACTTGCCTGTCTCCCGAACAGGGGCTTAAAGCAGCTACCTCATTCTCCTCACCACAATCCTGAGAGGGAGGTGAGGCCAAGAGTGTGTGACTGGGCCAAGGCCAACCAGCAAGCTGCCATGGCAAAGTGGGGATTCAAACACAGGCCTCCCAAATCTTGACACTAATTTTGGTGCAATATATATATATTTTCAAATTTACCTTATGGCGATATGGTTGCCTGATCCCCCTGGCCACTGTTGGAGGGAGGACAGAGTTGCCAGCTGCAGGATGGAAAATTCCTGGAGATTTGGGGGTGGAATCTGGAGACGTCAGTGGGATACAATGCCACAGAGTCCTCCCTTCCTCCAAAGCATCCATTCTCACTAGCGGAACTGATCTCTATAGTCTGGAGATGAACTGTCATTCTGGGGATCCCCAGATCTCACCAGGAGGCTTCCATCCCTCAAAGAAAGAACATGGATAGAGTGTACTTATATACTAGGGCTGCCAACTTCCAGGGGGTGGCTGGAGATCTCCTGGGATTATGACTGATTTCCAAGTGACAGAGATCAGTTCCCCGGAGAAAATGGCTGCTTTGAAAGGTGGGCACTATGCCATTACAGCCCACTGAAGTCCCTCCCCTCACCAGCCCCTCCCCAAATTTCCAGATATCAGGGGTGCCAGGCTCCAGGTGGGGCCTGCAGATCTCCCTCTTTTACAACTGATCTCCAGCTGGCAGAGATCAGCTCCCCTGGAGAAAATGGCAGCTTGGAAGGGTAGACTCTACGGCACTGTACCCTACTGAAGCGTCTCCCCTAACCCTCCCTTTCCTGGATCCACCCCCTAAGTCTCCAAATATTTTATAAGGTTGACAGACTCGAGGTGCAGCCTGGAGATCTCCCACTTTTACAACTGATCTCCAGCGGGCAGAGATCAGCTCCCCTGGAGAAAACGGCTGCTTTGAAGGGTGGACTCTATGGCCTTGTGTCATGCTGAGGTCCCTCCCCTTCCCATACTCCCAACCTCTCCTGGATCCACCCCCAAAGTCTCCAGGTATTTTCCAACACAGATCTGGCAACCCAACCAGATATTTCAACCCTATTCCATACTCACAATCTGATACTTTACCTTTTAAAATGATGCAGCTTCTAGACCAGAAGCGGCCAAACTGCGGCTCGGGAGCCACATGTGACTTTTTCACACATATTGTGTGGCTCTTGAAGCCCCCAACACCCCATCAGCTATCTTGGAGAAGACATATGTCTCTTTAAATCACTTCTCCAAGCCAAGCCATCTGGCGGCTCGGATAATGCAAGTTAAAGTTGCTTTCTTTCCACTTTTCCCTCCCTCCTGTCATCTATCTGCCTGCATGCCTGTCTTGGGGCTTTCAAAATCTGACACCCATGTCTTGCGGCTCTCAAACATCTGACATTTATTCTTTGTGGCTCTTACTTTAAGCAAGTTTGGCCACCCCTGCTCTGGACATATATAAACCCCACCGTCACCTATTTTGTTCTTTAAGGAAAACTGCTACAAATTGGCAGACTGAAACAACCCCTTTGCAGCACTTACAGCGTGTGCCCGCAGACGTTGACCATCAGCTTGAGGGAGGGATTCCTGTACTTGGTGGTCTTGCAGCGGGGGCAGCCCTGGTCGTCCATGGCGGGTTCCCAACTCGAGCGGGTGATGCTCTCTTCTCCTCCTCGGCTTATTTTTCAGCCCCTCCGCTTTGCTCCGCGGAGACGTTCCCCCATAAAAGCGGCGTCCCCCAGCAAACACCGCCCGGGCGGATCTTCAGCTGCGAAACAAGAGTTCCGGATGGAGATTCTCGTGCAACCCCATGATTTAGCATTGCATTCGTGGGCGTTTTGGGGAAAGGGGAGGCAAGCTTGGAAGGGGAGCGGAGTTGTCAGTCAAGGGTCCTTGAGTTTCGCGGAGAGTGCGGGACGGAGGCAGTTAGACCTGCCCGGAGTGGGGCGTGCAAATGTAAAGAAATCGAGCAAGTTGCACTGTTGGATTGCTAAACCTAACTTTTTAAAGGGCACAGTTGAAGTCCCGTGCAGTGTTCCCTCTAAACCAGGGGTAGCCAAACTGTGGCTTGGGAGCCACATGTGGCTCTTCCACACATACTGAGTGGCGCTTGAAGCCCTCACTGCTCCATTAGCCAGCTTAGAGAAGGCATTTGTCCCTTTAAATCACTTCTCCAAGCCAAGCTAGCTGGTAGCTTGGAGAATGCATTTAAAATTGTTTACTTTCCACCTCTCTCTCCCTATTTGCTTTCCTCCCTCCCTGTCTTACGGCTCTCAAACATCTGATGGTCATGTCTTGTGGCTCTCAGACATCTGACGTTTATCCTGTGTGGCTCTTAAGTTAAGCAAGTTGGCCACCCCTGCTCTAAACTAAGTTAGTGTGAGCTAGCTCACATATTTTTAGCCTCCAGCGCACAGATTTTTGTCTTAGCTCAGAAAGGATGGCCCCAGCCCCCAGGCGCCGATAATTAATGCAGAAGCTCACCACTTTAATGCCAGGAGCTCACGACTGTAATGCCAGTAGGTCACAAGGTAGAATTTTTTTCTCACAAGATTCTGCAGTTTAGAGGGACCATTGGTCCCGTGGCACCTTTAAGACTAGCAAAATTTAATCCTCCGCATAAGCCTTCGCATGCGTTGTACACTTCATTAGATAGCTGGAGAGGTGAGCATGCACACGAAAGCTCATGCCCCAAATTAAACTTTGTTGGTCTTAAAGGTACCACCGGACTGAGACTTTGTTTTTTTGCTTCAGATAAACAGAGCTACCCGCTTGCATCTTAAGATCAGCCGTTATCTCGACCCTCCCAGATGCAAAAGGGTTTCAACAGTCGTTACAAGACTAGAGCCACCACGAGACCCATGACTTGGGTTGCCAACTCCAGGTTCAGAAATACCTGTAGATTTTAGGGTGGAGCCTGGGAGGGGTGGGTTGGGGAGAGGGGTTTAGTAGGGAATAATGCTGTACAGTCCATCTTCCAGATGGTTGCCATATTTTGAAAAGCAAACAAAAAAGAGGACTTAGGATCCCGACTGACTACTTCAAACAACTGATCGCTATGGCAAACCTCATTTTAAAGACCCCCTCCGATTTAAGCTGAAGTTTGCCTCCACAGGGGGCGTAGAGGGCAAAACAGGCTCAGCCTTCCAACCCAAAAGGAGAACATTTGCATTAGTTTTTTTTTTAAGAGCGCTAAAGAGAATGGGCTTTAAAAAAAAAAAAAGAGGACTTCTGGTACCCCTACAGAACAGTCATAGAATCATAGAGTTGGAAGGGACCTCCAGGGTCATCTTGTCCAACCCCCTGCACAATGCAGGAAACTCACAAATACCTCCTCCTAAAAAGTCCTTTTCTCCATGGAAAGTGGGGAATGAATGTTTTAAAGAATAAATAAATAAGCTATCTATGTAATCTGGGAGGGAGGCATTGTAATTCCGGGAGATCTCAGTCTCCACCTGTTAAATAGACACCCAACCCAGACCTCCTACGGAAACCAAGCACACGATTTGCCCAGTTGTATGACTGGCCAGAATTCCCAACATTTGTAGAATCCCTTAAGTCTTTTATAGTAACCATTGTATTTTATTGTAATCATGGTATATACCATGTCCTGTGAGCCGCCCTGAGCCCGCCTCGGCGGGGGAGGGCGGGATATAAGAATACAATTATTATTATTATTATTATTATTATTATTATTATTATTATTATTATTATTATTATTAGGGCTGCAGCCTGGGTTCACCCGGGGCAATTTTTTTTTAGAAGGAGCGCGCAGGAACGCAGTTCCGGTTGGCTTGGGGTCAGGGGGGGTGGTAGAAAGAAAGCAACTTTCACTTTAAATGTATTATCCCAGCCGCCAGCTGGCTTAGCTTGGAGAAGTGATTTCAAGAGAAATGCCTTCTCTACGCTGGCCAGATGGGGCAGGGGGGGGGGTCGAGACCCGCCACCCCACCCCGCAAGTTCAGTCCAACACGCCCTCGGATCTAGCTGTGGATATAAATATGCAATTAATGTATACAGTTCTTGAATAAGTGAAGCTGCCTTATCCTAAAAGGATAAAAGGAGGTACTTCTTCACCCAAAGGGTGATTAACATGTGGAATTCACTGCCACAGGAGGTGGTGGCGGCTACAAGCATAGCCAGCTTCAAGAGGGGGGTTATATAAATATATATATATTTTTGGCCACTGTGTGATACAGAGTGTTGAACTGGATGGGCCATTGGCCTGATCCAACATGGCTTCTCTTATGTTCTTATCCTGAATCAGACGGCCCTGGGTCCGGCAAGGTCAGAATTGCCTACTCCAACTGGCAGCGGGTCTCCAAGGTTTCAAGCCGAGGTCTTTTTGAAACTTGGGTGGTATTTTGGGGAGAGGCACTGGATGCTCTACTGAATATTTGGTGCCTCTACCTCAAAAATAGCCCTCCCCCAGAGCCCCAGATACCTGCGGATCAATTCTCCATTATTTCCTATGGAAATTAGACTCCATACAGAATAAGAGTTCCCAGCAGACATTTCCCTCCCCTCCCCGCACTTTCTGATGACCCTGAGGCGGGGGGGGGGGGTCCCCTGCCACCACCTGGGGATTGGCAACCCTACTCCTCCTGCTTGGTCGTTTTAAGTGGCGATGCCCGGGATCGAACTTGGGACCCTTTGCATGGGATGTCCAGCAGATGCTCGACCACTGAGCCCCGGCCCCTCCCTTCCTGTCTGCTTCTACTTAGTTAGGTGCGCTTCACTTCCAGTCTTCTAAGGGTCGAAGCTAAAACTGAAAGGCGAGAGAGGAGTGGGCCTTTGGACTGAAGTCATCATAGTCCACATTCAGCATTTTAAATCGTCATTAACTCTCCCCGCCCCCTTAGCCATTTCCTTGGAGGTTTTTCAACAGAGGCTAGATGGCACTCTGGCAGCAATGAATTTAGGGGGAGGTGTTTGCGAGTTTCCTGCATTGTACACGGGGTTGGACTAGATGACCCCTGGAGATCCCTCCAGTTTGGTGTAGTGGTTAAGCGCGCGGACTCTTATCTGGGAGAACAGGGATTGACTGCCCACTCCTCCACTTGCACCTGCTGGAATGGCCTTGGGCCAGCCATAGCTCTCGTAGGAGTTGTCGTTGGAAGGGCAGCTGCTGGGAGAGCTCTCTCAGCCCCACCTACCTCACAGGGAGGACTCTGATCCAGAGAGAAGGGTGGTGTATAATTCTGCTTTCTTCGAGTTGGCATGTTCTTAATTACCTCCCGCTCTGATTTCTTTATCGTATGGGGCAGAGTTACACGCTCTCCCGCTGCAATCACGTTTCCTCGAGAGTAAGGTTCATTGGCGCCCGCTCCCCAATCGATCCCCTTGAACCGGCCGCTCCGACCCCCCCCCCTCCGTTTCGCTGCAACGTCAACTCAGCCCGCGCTGCATGCCTGCATTGCAGCAGGTCTTCCTCGCGAGTAAACGCACTGCTCCCTGACAGCCGTTTGCGTGCGCCGCCTTGCACCCGCCTTTCCTAAGGGAAACAGTGCTCCAGACTCTCCAGTAACACGCGAAAGCGTAGGCTGCCCGCCTGGATCTATGGGAAGCGCAATCACGGAATCAGAGCTGGAAGGGACCTCCAGGGTCATCTAGTCCAACCCCCTGCACAATGCAAGAAACTCAGACGGGCTCTAGTCTGAGGCACTGACGTTCATGGAGAGGCGAATCACAAGCCAACAAAGGCTTTTAAGAATGTCCTTCCCCTGGGAGGAGCTGAGCTCATGCCACAGCAACGGAGGGGTTAAAAAAAACCCACCCGATCCTGTTGCTAGATTGACGTGGGTGCCTCCGTTGGTCTGTAGACTCAGAAACGAACTTGGTGGGTCTTAACGGGTGCCGCATTGGACTCCAACTTTGCTCTGTTGCTTCAGAGGTGGCCAAACTTGCTTTAAGGTAGCAAACTTGCCACATAGAATAAATTCCAGATGTCTGAGGGCCGCGAGACACGCAGACAGGCAAATAGGGGGGAGAGAGGGAGAAAGAAAGCCACTTTAACTTTAAGCGCATCCTCCCAGCTGCCAGCTGGCTTGGCTTGAAGAAGCGCTTTAAAGAGAGAAAATGCCTTCTCCGAATCAGCCGATGGAGCAGTGGGGGCTTCAAGAGCTGCACAATATGTGCAAAAGAGCACATATGGCGTGAAAGAATCACACATATATTGGCCACTGCGCGACACAGAGTGTTGGACTGGATGGGCCACTGGCCTGATCCAACATGGATTCTCTTATGTTCTTATGTGACACAGAGTGTTGGACTGGATGGGCCACTGGCCTAATCCAACATGGATTCTCTTATGTTCTTATGTGATACAGAGTGTTGGACTGGATGGGCCATTGGCCTGATCCAACATGGCTTCTCTTATGTTCTTATATGACACAGAGTGTTGGACTGGATGGGCCACTGGCCTGATCCAACATGGATTCTCTTATGTTCTTATGTGACACAGAGTGTTGGACTGGATGGGCCACTGGCCTAATCCAACATGGATTCTCTTATGTTCTTATGTGATACAGAGTGTTGGACTGGATGGGCCATTGGCCTGATCCAACATGGCTTCTCTTATGTTCTTATATGACACAGAGTGTTGGACTGGATGGGCCACTGGCCTGATCCAACATGGATTCTCTTATGTTCTTATGTGACACAGAGTGTTGGACTGGATGGGCCATTGGCCTAATCCAACATGGATTCTCTTATGTTCTTATGTGACACAGAGTGCTGGACTGGATGGGCCATTGGCCTGATCCAACATGGCTTCTCTTATGTTCTTATGTGATACAGAGTGCTGGACTGGATGGGCCATTGGCCTAATCCAACATGGATTCTCTTATGTTCTTATGTGATACAGAGTGCTGGACTGGATGGGCCATTGGCCTAATCCAACATGCCTTCTCTTATGTTCTTAAGTGTGACACAGAGTGTTGGACTGGAGGGGTCATTGGCCTGATCCAACATGGCTTCTCTTATGTTCTTATGTGACACAGCGTGTTGGACTGGAGGGGCCACTGGCCTGATCCAAAATGGCTTCTCTTATGTCCTTATGTGTGACACAGAGTGTTGGACTGGATGGGCCATTGGCCTGATCCAACATGGCTTCTCTTATGTTCTTATGTGACACAGAGTGTTGGACTGGAGGGGCCACTGGCCTGATTCAAAATGGCTTCTCTTATGTTCTTATGTGTGACACAGAGTGTTGGACTGGAGGGGCCACTGGCCTGATCCAACAATGGCTTCTCTTATGTTCTTATGTGACACAGAGTGTTGGACTGGAGGGGCCACTGGCCTGATTCAAAATGGCTTCTCTTATGTTCTTATGTATAACACAGAGTGTTGGACTGGAGGGGCCACTGGCCTGATCCAACAATGGCTTCTCTTATGTTCTTATGTGTGACACAGAGTGTTGGACTGGAGGGGCCACTGGCCTGATCCAACAATGGCTTCTCTTATGTTCTTATGTATGACACAGAGTGTTGGACTGGAGGGGCCACTGGCCTGATCCAACATGGCTTCTCTTATGTATGACACAGAGTGTTGGACTGGATGGGCCACTGGCCTGATCCAACATGGCTTCTCTTATGTTCTTATGTGTGACACAGAGTGTTGGACTGGAGGGGCCACTGGCCTGATCCAACATGGCTTCTCTTATGTTCTTATGTGACACAGAGTGTTGGACTGGAGAGGCCACTGGCCTGATCCAGCATGGCTTCTCTTATGTTCTTATGTGACACAGAGTGTTGGACTGGAGGGGCCACTGGCCTATCCAACATGGCTTCTCTTATGTTCTTATGTGTGACACAGAATGTTGGACTGGATGGGCCATTGGCCTGATCCAACATGGCTTCTCTTATGTTGTGTTCCCGCTTGCTTGCTTGCTTGCTTCCTGTTTGGTGTAGTGGTTAAGTGCCCGGACTCTTATCAGGGAGAACCGGGTTTGATTCCCCACTTGCTGCTGCTGGAATGGCCTTGGGTCAGCCATAGTTCTCGCAGAGGTTGTCCTTGAAAGGGCAGCTTCTGGGAGAGCCCTCTCAGCCCCACCCACCTCACAGGGTGTCTGTTGTGGGGGAGGAAGGGAAAGGAGATTGTAGGCCACTCGGAGACTCTGTCCTTGAAAGGGCAGCTTCTGGGAGAGCCCTCTCAGCCCCACCCACCTCACAGGGTGTCTGTTGTGGGGGAGGAAGGGAAAGGAGATTGTAGGCCACTCGGAGACTCTGTCCTTGAAAGGGCAGCTTCTGGGAGAGCTCTCTCAGCCCCACCTGCCTCACAGGGTGCCTGTTGTGGGGGAGGAGATTGTAGACTGCTCAGAGACTCTGAGATTCAGAGTGGAGGGCAGGATATAAATCCATCATTCTCCTCCTTCTCTTCTTCCGTCCTTCCCTCCTTCCAGTCTTGCGGCTCTCAAACATCTGACATTTATTCTGTGTGGCTCTTACATGAAGCAAGTTTGGCCACGCCTGCTAAACGGCGGGAAGCGCTTGGGGCGCGGCTAGCGCTGCATGCTAACAGGATGATTTACTCAAGACCCTGTCCTGATCCAGCCGCCTTGCCCCTATTCAGGAATTCATAAAGGGCTGGGGAGGGGGGGGTTGTGGGGGGGGTTGTGTGTGGGAGGGGGAGTTCTTTGTTTTTGGAAAGACTGCAATAATCCTAAACGGGTGTTCTCGGAAGGAAGCCCCCACTGAATTCCTTTAGGCTTACTTTGGAGTAAGCATACCGCCTTCATGAAGGGTTGTGGTCTATACTACTTTGGATGGCTTGTTGAATCTCACCGCATGGCATTTGGTATTCTTCAAGGGGCCGGGTTCATACTTACGCTGCGCTTCAGTGGGGTGGTTTTTTTAGCTTTCTGGTTGGTTCATAGGATCATAGAGTTGGAAGGGACCTCCGCGGTCATCTAGTCCAGCCCCCTGCACAATGCAGGAAACTCACACATTTTTGTTGTTCAGTCGCACAGTCGAGTCCGACTCTTTGCGACCCCATGGACAAAGTCACGCCAGGCCCTCCTGTCTTCCACCACCCTCCGAAGTCTGCTCAAATTCGTGTTTGTTACATCAGTAACGCTGTCCAGTCATCTCATCTTTTGCAGTCCCCTTCTTCTTTTGCCATCTGTCTTTCCCAGCACCAGGATCTTCTCCAGGGAGTGCTCCCTTCTCATTGGGTGGCCAAAGTATTTGAGCTTCAGCTTCAGCATCTGACCTTCCAGGGAACAGTCTGGGTTGATTCCCCTTAGGACTGACTGACTGGATCTTCTTGCAGTCCAAGGGACTCTCAAGAGTCTTCTCACAAACACCTCCCCCTAAATTCACAGGATCTTCAGTGCTGTCAGATGGCCATCTAGCCTCTGTTTAAAAACCTCCAAGGAAGGAGAGCCCACCACCTCCTGAGGAAGCCTGTTCCACTGAGGAACCACTCTAAACTCACAAATACCTCCCCTTAAATTCACAGGATCTTCATTGCTGTCAGATGGCCATCTAACCTCTGTTTAAAAACCTCCAAGGAAGGAGAGCCCACCACCTCCTGAGGAGGAAGCCTGTTCCACTGAGGAACTGCTGTAAACTCACAGATACCTCCCCTTAAATTCACAGGATCTTCATTGCTGTCAGATGGCCCTCTAGCCTCTGTTTAAAATCCTCCAAGGAAGGAGAGCCCACCACCTCCCAAGGAAGCCTGTTCCGCTGATGAACCGCTCTAACGGTCAGGAAGTTCTTCCTAATGTTGAGCCGGAAACTCTTTTGATTTAATTTCAACCCACTGGTTCTGGTCCTACCTTCTGGGGCCACAGAAAACAATTCCACACCATCCTCTATAGGACAGCCCTTCAAGTACTGTCTACTACAATCCGGATTCCTGGAGCACCGTCGTTAAACGTCCCACCCTGTCCATAGAATTCACTCATGCTCTGTAACCCGCCTTGAGGCCAAAGCGAGAAAGACGGACTATAAATAACATAAATGAATAACGTAAATTAATCCAGGGTGGGGTTGCTGAGGCTACATGGAGGCGACCGTGGGGAGACAGGATGCTGCAGCCCGTTTAAGCCGATCTGCTGATTAATTAAGTCGGAGCACGACTCCTTTTTTTTTTTTCTTTTACCTGGAGAGATCCGTAACTCTCCTGGCTCACAACACGGTCAGAACAAAGCTAGAGTCCAGGGGCACCTTTAAGACCAACAAAGTTTAATTCTGGGTATAAGCCAGGGGTGGCCAAACTTGCTTATCGTAAGAGCCACATAGAAGAAATGTCAGATGTTTGAGAGCCGCAGACGTGAATATCAGGTGTTTGAGAGGAGGAGGAGGAGAAGAAGAAGAAGAAGAAGATATTGGATTTATATCCTGCCCTCCACTCTGAAGAGTCTCAGAGCCGCTCACAATCTCCTTTACCTTCCTCCCCCACAAGAGACACCCTGTGAGGTAGATGAAGATATTGGATTTATATCCTGCCCTCCATTCCGAAGAATCTCAGAGCGGCTCACAATCTCCTTTACCTTCCTCCCTCACAACAGACACCCTGTGAGGTGGGTGGGGCTGGAGAGGGCTCTCACAGCAGCTGCCCTTTCAAGGACAACCTCTGCCAGAGCTATGGCTGACCCAAGGCCATGCCAGCAGGTGCAAGTGGAGGAGTGGGGAATCAAACCCGGTTCTCCCAGATAAGAGTCCGCACACTTAACCACTACACCAAACTGGCTCTCCAGGAAGGAAGGCAGGCAGGCAGGCAGGCAAATAGATGGGGAGGGAGAGAGAGGTGGAAAGAAAGCAACTTTAAATGCATTCTCCAAGCTGCTGGCTGGCTTGGCGAAATGATTTAAAGAGACAAGTGCCTTCTCCAAGTCAGCCAATGGGGCCGTGGGGGCTTCGAGAGCCACACCGTATGTAGGAAAGAGCCATCGTTTGGCCACCTCTGGAATAAGCTTTCGTGTGCACCCACCCACGCACGAAGTTTTGAGTTACTAATGCCTATACCGGGGGTGACCAAATTTGCTTCAATGCAAGAGCCACACTGAAGAAACTGCGTCTGAGAGGCGCAAGACAGGAAGGAAGGCGAATAGATTGGGGGGGGGAGAAGTAAAAAGAAAGCAACTTTAAATGCATTCTCCAAGCACTGGCTGGCTTGGAGAAGTGATTTAAAGAGACAAATGCCTTCTTCGAGCCAGCTGACAGTGTGGGGGGGGGGGGGATTTGAGATCCACATCTGCGTAAAAGAGCCTCACGGGGCTCCTGAGCCGCAAGTTTGGCCACCCCTGATTCAGAGCCGTCTTTAAGACGGGAAAGGGAGATTTGCCTAAAGGAATCTCACGACAGACCCAGGTCAGGATTTGAACCAGGGGCCCGGGCGGCTCTCCCCCCGTCTTGCTTCCCAAGGAGCGAGGAGTCGCCCCGGCTGCTTAAGGGACCGCAGTTTGCATCCTCTTTCGCGGACGTTCGAAGACGGCGAAGCCTAGAAAACTAACCCAGGAGAAGCGCAGTTTCCAAAGAGATGTTGGGGGGTTTCTGGGCCCAGCAATTGTAGCCCTTTCCGAGTGTGAGAAGGGCACGTCTTTCTGTCTCCACGGAGTGAAGTTAGACAGGCTTCCTCGGGAGGAGATTCCTTGGAATTCAATCCACTCGGCAGCTATCTGTCGTTCTAACTCAACGCGGCGCAGCTCAAACCCCTGTCTAAGCCTAAGGCTATGAAGATTTCTATGGGGTTTTGTTAGGGCTCCCAACCCCCAGGAGGGGGCGGGGGATCCTTCCGTTTCCAGGCCCTCCCTCTGCTTCAGGAGGAAGAGGAAGAAGAAGATATTGGATTTATATCCCGCCCTCCACTCCGAATCTCATAGAGTGGCTCACAATCTCCTTCACCTTCTGCCCCCACAACGGACACCCTGTGAGGTGAGTGGGGCTGAGAGAGTGCTTGCAGAAGCTGCCCTTTCAAGGACAGCTCTGCGAGAGCTGTGGCTGACCCAAGGCCATTCCAACAGCTGCAAATGGAAGAGTGGGGAATCAAACCCGGTCCTCCCAGATAGGAGTCCGCAGGCTTAACCTCGACACCAAACTGGCTCTCAAGCGTGGGAGGGGGGGATGTCTGCTGGGCATTATTCCCAATGGAGACCGATTCCCATAGGATATAATGGAAAATTGAGCCGTGGGTATCTGGGGGTCTGCGTGGGGGAGGGGTTTTTGAAGTAGAGGCACCGAATTTTCAGCATAGCATCTGGTGAATCGTCTCAAAATACGCCCCCCCCCAAGTTTCAAAAAGATTGGACCAGGGGTCCAATTCTATGAGCTCCCAAAGAAGGTGCCCCGATCCTTCATTATTCCAAATGGAGGGAAGGCATTTAAAAGGAGCGTGGTCCCTTTAAGTGTGATGGCCAGAACTCCCTTCGGAGTTCGATTGTGCTTGTGTAGTGGTTAAGTGTGCAGACTCTTATCTGGGAGAACCAGGTTTGATTCCCCACTCTTCCACTTGCACCTGCTGGAATGATCTTGGGTCAGCCATAGCTCTGGCAGAGGTTGTCCTTGAAAGGGCAGCTGCTGTGAGAGCCCTCTCCAGCCCCACCCACCTCACAGGGTGTCTGTTGTGGGGGAGGAAGGGAAAGGAGATTGTGAGCCGCTCTGAGACTCTTCGGAGTGGAGGGCGGGATATAAATCCAATATCTTCATCTACCTCACAGGGTGTCGTGTGGGGGAGGAAGGGAAAGGAGATTGTGAGCTGCTCTGAGACTCTTCCGAGTGGAGGGCGGGATATAAATCCATTATCTTCTTCTTCTTTAACTGGGCCTAGGGAGAATTTTTTTTTAAAGAAATACAGTCGCTCTCTTGGCCCATCAATCCTCTGCATACTTTCTCCATGACAACAAGTCCCGTCCCTCCAAATGATCAGCAGATATAAAAGTTTAGCTTTAAAAAAAAAGTTCTGCCTCGGTTGTTTTAGCTCAGGGGTGGCCAAACTTGCTTAACTAAGAAGAAGAACAGAAGAAGAATTGCAGATTTATACCCCACCCTTCTCTCTGAATCAAAGACTTACAATCTCCTTTATCTCCTTCCCCCACAACAGACACCCTGTGAGGTGGGTGGGGCTGAGAGGGCTCTCCCAGCAGCTGCCCTTTCAGGGACAACTTCTGCCAGAGCTATGGCTGACCCAAGGCCATTCCAGCAGCTGCAAGTGGAGGAGTGGGGAATCAAACCCGGTTCTCCCAGATAAGAGTCCAGGTACTTAACCACTACACCAAACTGGCTCTCATAAAATAGAATAAACGTCAGAGAATAAACCGCATAGAATAAACATCAGATATTTGAGAGCCAAAAGACACGGAGGGGGGGGAGGGAGATAGATAGATAGACGGGGGAGGAGGGAAGGAGAGGTGGAAAGAAAGCAACTTTAACTTTAAATGTATTCTCCAAGCTGCCGGCTGGCTTGGCAAAGTGATTTAAAGAGACAAATGCCTTCTCCAGATTGGGAGGGAGATGGGGGCTTTGAGAGCCGCACAATATATGGGAAAGAACCGCATGCGGCTCCAGAGCTGCAGTTTGGCCACCCCTGTCTTAGCTGGAACTCCAGTCGTTCCTACTCCCTCGCCTATTTCTTCCGGTTCACCACCAGGCCCGGCGCTGCACTGAGAACAGAAATGGACAGAACTTTCCCGGCTTTGAAAACCACCCACTTGCTCAAAGATTATTCTTCGCAGCGGTGGCCCCGGGGCCCCGATCCTAAAAGATAAAATCACAGCTGCCTTTGGACTGGAGTTGCAACCCCATGGGATCCTTCCCGGTTTCCGGCTTACTCGCGAGTAAACGCGCGCTGACTCGCCCTGCGCTTCCCCAGAGAGGGAAGACGATATTCCCAATTCCCTCTCGGCAGATAACTGGCTCCGATTCTTTCTTTCTTTCTTTCTTTCTTTCTTTCTTTCTTTCTTTCTTTCTTTCTTTCTTTCTTTCTTTCTTTCTTTCTTTCTTTCTTTCTTTCTTTCTTTCTTTCTTTCTTCCTTCCTTCCTTCCTTCCTTCCTTCCTTCCTTCCTTCCCTCCCTCTGCCTCAGTCGATCCATCTGGAAAAAGGGTGCAGTGACCTGGGCTTTTTTTGTAACAGGAACTCCTTTGCATATTAAGCCATACCCCCATGATGAAGCCAATCCTCCAAGAGCTTGCAGGGCTCTTCCTACAGGGCCCACGGTAAGCTCCAGGAGGATTGCCTACCTCAGAGGGGTGTGGCCTAATAGGCAAAGGAGCTCCTGCTGCCCAAAAAAGCCCTGGGCGTAACAATGACCTTTCCTTGGGAGGCCTTGCCTGAAGGTTGCCAGATCCTTGAAACGGCACAGAGGCGTGATGGGATGCACGTTTCCTCAGAAGTGCATCCCACTGAGCCATAAATAGGAAGCCTCAGTAATTGTATGCCAATACCACACCATACCCCCAGCTTTCATTCACTTCATTACCTCTGGTCCTTTTTTTAGTTTGTAAGCCGCTTTGGATCCCCGTTGGGGGTGAAAGGTGGAATATAAATAAAGCAAAAAATTAAAATAATAATATAATAATAATGTAAATGAAGTACCTAGCGGCTGCATGGTGATTTGGCGCCGCCATAGTTTCCCGCAGAGCTTTTGGGTAGAAAAGCCCGGCAGGGATTCATTTGCATATTAGGCCACACCCTCTGATGCCAAGCCAGCCGGGACTGCGTTCCTGTGTTTTCCTGCTAAAAAAAAAAAGCCCTGCATATTTGTATGCTGGTTTGCTTCCCTTCAGGAATCTCCTAGCAGTCGCACACATGGGTGGCAAGTGTCCCGAAGCTTCCTCCGCCAGTTAAGAACGTAAAGCCATGTTGGATCAGGCCAATGGCCCATCCAGTCCAACAGGGGCCATGCCAAAAAACTCCAAGTGCCATCAGGAGGTCCACCAGTGCGGCCAGGACACTAGAAGCCCTCCCACTGTTGCCCCCCAAGCACCCAGAATACAGAGCATCACTGCCCCAGACAGAGAGCTCCTTGGGCTAATAGCCTCTGATGGACCTCTGCTCCACATGTTTATCCAGTCCCCTCTTGCAGCCGCCACCTCCTGTGGCAGTGAATTCTACATGTTAATCACCCATTTGGGTGAAGGACTTCCTTTTATCCATTCTAACCCGCCTGCTCAGCAATCTCATTGAATGCCCACGAGTTCTCGTATTGTGAGAAAGGGAGAAAAGTGCTTTTTTCTCTACCTTCTCTATCCCATTCAGGGGTGGCCAACGGTAGCTCTCCAGATGTTTTTTTTTTTTTTGCCATGCTGGCTGGGGCTGATGGGAGTTGTAGGCAAAAAAAAAACCATCTGGAGAGCTACCGTTGGCCACCCCTGAATGGGATAGAGAAGGTAGAGAAAAAAGCACTTTTCTCCCTTTCTCACAATACGAGAACCCGCGGGCATTCAATGATATTGCTGAGCAGACGGGTTAGAATGGATAAAAGGAAGTCCTTCTTCGCCTGCATGATGTCACCCCTCGGTCGACGTTTCTCCAAAGAGCCCCAAGCTCTTTAGTTCCCTGTTTGAACCGTCCCATTCCAGCGCTGACGACCCCGCCCAGATGGTTTAGCAGCGAGAAAGTCACAGAATCGTAGAGTTGGAAGGGACCTCTAGGGTCATCTAGTCCAACCCCCTGCGCAGTGCAGGTCAACCCATAAATACCAACCCCAAGTCAGATTGGAACTGGGGACGACACATCCCCCGCCCCCAACCCTGAAGTTCAACAGATAACCTTGAGCATGCGCGCGCACACCCTTCCGCCCCTGTCGAGTCACAATTGACTCAGGGCGACCCCGAAGGGTTTTCAAGGCAAGAGATGTCCCGAGGTGGTTGAACATATGAAGCTGCCTTTTACTGAATCAGACCCTTGGTCCATCGAAGTCAGTATTGTCTGCTCAGACTGGCAGCGGCACTCCAGGGTCTCAAGCTGAGGTTTTTCACTCCTTCCTTTTGGTGGGCTCCCATCCAAGGACTACACCCGAGGCTGACCCGGCTTAGCTGCCGAGATAGGACCAGATCGGGCAAGCCTGGGCTATCCAAGTCAGGGCAGAAAGGCCCCCGCGATCTGTCATTCAGCCTAACCTTCCTCACGAGGTTGTTGTGATGAGGAAATCAGGGAGGGGACAGTCACGTTTTGGAAAGTGGGAGGCAGGAGATGCACAAACGCCAGAGGCTCACGATTCTCTCTCTTCCGCCCCTCCCCCCCTCCCGTCGTACATTGGCTATCTTCAAGATTCTCTAACTGGAGTATAAGAACATAAGAGAAGCCATGTTGAATCAGGCCAATGGCCCCTCCAGTCCAACACTCTGTGTCACACATAAGAACATAAGAGAAGCCATGTTGAATCAGGCCAATGGCCCCTCCAGTCCAACACTCTGTGTCACACATAAGAACATAAGAGAAGCCATGTTGGATCAGGCCAATGGCCCCTCTAGTCCAACACTCTGTGTCACACAAAAGAACATAAGAGAAGCCATGTTGGATCAGGCCAATGGCCCCTCCAGTCCAACACTCTGTGTCACACATAAGAGAAGCCATGTTGGATCAGGCCAATGGCCCCTCCAGTCCAACACTCTGTGTCACACATAAGAGAAGCCATGTTGGATCAGGCCAATGGCCCCTCTAGTCCAACACTCTGTGTCACACATAAGAGAAGCCATGTTGGATCAGGCCAATGGCCCCTCTAGTCCAACACTCTGTATTACACAGTATTATTATTATTTTATTATTATTATTATTATTACACAGTGGCCAATGCACACACACACACAGCCACTGATGGACCTCTGAGTATAAATTTCCTTCTTCCTTGACCCTGCTGCGATTCTCCCCCTCCCCCCCTACCAGCTGAAGAAAGGCGCGAGTTTATGCAGGGGATAGAGAAGGCAGAGAAAGAAGTCCTTTTCTCCCTTTCTCACAAGACGAGAACTCGTGGACACTCCATGAAATTGCTGAGCCTTCGGGTTAGGACGGGTAAAAGGAAGTCCTTCTTCACCCAAAGGGTGATTAACACATGGAATTCGCTTTCACAGGAGGTGGGGGCGGCTACAAGCACAGCCAGCTTCAAGAGAGGATTGAATCAACATCTGGAGCAGAGGTCCATCAGTGGCTATTAGCCACAGGGTATTGATGGAGCTATCTGTCTGGGGCAGTGATGCTCTGTATTCTTGGTGCTTGGGGGGGCACAGTGGGAGGCTTCTAGTGTCTTGGCCCCATTGATGGACCTCCTGATGGCATCTGGGGTTTTTTGGCCCCTGTGTGACACAGAGTGTTGGACTGGATGGGCCATTGGCCTGATCCAACATGGCTTCTCTTATGTTCTTAAGGTGGGCGCAAGAAGCGCGCAAACGAAAGACATCAATGCCCACCGGATGTGATTTTATTTTAAAGGTAGCCGCGGCACAAGGCACCTTAAAGTTTTCCAGATTTGTTCCGCTTTTAGAGTCTTGATTGGGTCCACACAATCCTGATCCTATTGTCTCGCTGATCGCATACCCTCATCTCGCCCTATTGTATCGATCCACTCTGTGTATTCCGCCTGGAGTCTCTCAATAAGAGAGGCGGACTAGGAATGACGTCAGCAGAACAAGGTAAAACAAAGCAGGAGTCAAGTGGCACGTTGAAGACCAACAAAGTTTTACTCAGAATGTAAGCTTTCGTCTGCATGCCTACTTCTTCAGACGAGGGGATGGGGTACAGTGAGCTGAAACACATACAGCTGGTGGTCTTGACTCCTACTTTGTTCTACTGCTTCAGACCAACTGGGACCAAGGTAAAAACAAACTTCAAGGGCCCCGCAAAGTTTAAATGAGCATAAACTGTCATGCGCAGGCGAGACTTCGCCTACCCAGAATCAAACTTTGTAGATCTTTAAAAAGCGGAGAGCAACTTTTATCTAGCTTCGGGCCGACACGGCGACCCACCTGAAAGCAAAACTTTAAAAAAAAGTTTATTTGAGTTGCAAGACGCCAAAGCAACTTCTCTGCGGGAAGTGGTGTGTGTGTGTGTAGAACAAAGCAGGAGCCCAGTAGCACCTTTAAGACCAACGCACTTTTATTCAGGATGTAAGCTTTCGTGTGTGCATGCACACTTCTTCAGACGAGGAACGAGGTATAGCACGCAGAGCTACAGATAGCTGGTGGGGTTGGGAATGCAACGTGGTGCAAAGTTAAAATCCAATAGCAGAATAGTAAAATCAACACATTCAGAAAACCTTGGATCTGGGTTGCATTAGCGTGTGTGTGTGTGTAGGGTGCTTTTAAAATGTCCGCACCCACTACGAGAAAAAGAAAAAAGAAACCTCTTTCGATCGGGGCATTGTTTCCTCCACCTTGGAGCGCCGCGCCAAAGCAGCGCGCCGCAGCTCCTTCCAGGTATGGCTTTTTCACGTGGAGCAGCGAAGGGGAGGAGCGAGAAAGGAAAAACTCCATCTGGGGGAGTGGAGAGTGAGAGAGAGAGAGAGGCGGGAGGAGGAGTTGATTGACGGTTCCCATAGAAACCCCCTCGCACGCCCCGCCCCGCGATGCGAACGGACCAATAAGCGCGCCGGCCAGCCCGCCTGGGCCATTCAGACTAGGTAGCAGCCGGAGAGGCTTCGCTGGAATCACGTTGCCGGGAGGGGGGGGGGAGAAGGAGGGAAGAGCCGGGGGGGGGTGCACCAAAGAGGAGCCGCGCTTGGACGTTTGCACGAGTGTGCGTTTTTTGCAAGTTCGGACGTTTGCACCAGTGCGTGTTTTTTTTTTTTTTTGCAAGCTCGGACGTTTGCACGAGTGCGTGCGTTTTATTTAATTTTTTTTTTGCAAGCGCCGTCTAAGCGCTTCCTGCGTGGCGCAGGAGAGGAGGAGGAAACCTGATCGGCTGGAAAGGGGAGCCGGCTGCAGGAGGAGGAGGAGCAGGGGAGAGGTGTGCGCCCTCTCCGGCCCGGAGCGGTGGAGGGGGGAAAGAGTTAGAGGGGGGGGGGAAGGAAAATCCAGAAAGGGGGGGGGGGTGAGAGGAGAAACTCCTCCAAGGGAAGGAGGAGGGAGGGGTGAGGGGAGGCCGAAAATGTCTTCGGCTTCCCCGGCGGCCGGGAAGCTCCCGATCAAGCAGGAAAGCGCGCTGGAAATGCTGGCGCAGGAAAGTTCGACGGCGCCTCCGCCTCGACTGGCTTTTGCAAGAGGGGACGAAGAAGAGGAGGAGGAGGAAGAAGAAGCGGCGGCGGCTGCAAGAAGCCGGGATCGGGCCCTTTTGCAAGTCGAGCTGCTGGCCGCCGCTGCTCCCCCCCGGGCGGGCGCGCCGTCGGCGGCTTCCCCCGCGCCCTCCCCGTCGTCCGGATCGTCCTCGTCGGCGTCGCCGCCGGGCCTGCTGGCTTTCTCCCCCGAGCACGTCGCCTGCGTGTGCGAGGCGCTGCAGCAGGGCGGCCACCTGGACCGGCTGGCGCGCTTCCTCTGGTCGCTGCCGCCCGGGGAGCTGCTGCGCGCCGACGAGAGCCTGCTGAAGGCGCGGGCGCTGGTGGCCTTCCACCGGGGCCTCTACGCCGAGCTCTACGGCATCCTGGAGAGCCACAGCTTCGGCGCCGCCAGCCACCCGCTGCTGCAGGAGCTCTGGTACAAGGCCCGCTACAGCGAGGCCGAGCGCGCCCGGGGGCGACCCCTGGGCGCCGTCGACAAGTACCGCCTGCGCCGCAAGTTCCCCCTGCCGCGCACCATCTGGGACGGCGAGGAGACCGTCTACTGCTTCAAGGAGAAGTCCCGCGCCGCCCTCAAGGAGCTCTACCGCCGCAACCGCTACCCCTCGCCCGCCGACAAGCGCCACCTGGCCAAGCTCACCGGCCTCTCCCTCACCCAGGTCAGCAACTGGTTCAAGAACCGGCGCCAGCGCGACCGCAACCCCGCCGAGCCCCAGGCCAAGAGGTGAGACCCGGGATGGGGGGGAGGGAAGGAGGAGCCGGGATGCTGGGCGCTCTGCACGCGCTCAGAGGCACCCTCGGGGCCCGAGCTTGGCTGTCTGGTTCCTGCCTGGCTTGGGACACACCCCCTCTCTTCCCCAAAGCACATTTCACCTTCTCTTTCCCCTTCTTTTCTTTTATGCCTTCTCCCTTTTCTCCTTTTCCTTGTTCCGTCTTCCATTCCTTTTTTCCTTAGTACCTTCTAGCTGTTCTTCCTTTCCTCCTTTTTCTTTTATCCCTTCTCCCTTTCCTCTTTTTAATTATTCCCTCTTTCATTTCTTTTTTCCCCTTTTGATCTTCTAACTGCTCTTCCTTCCTCTTTCCTTTTTTTCTTCTCTCCCCCCTCCCATCCCTTTTCTACTTATCTTCTAGCTGTGCTTCCAGCCCTCTTTTTCTTTCTCTTTCCCCTCCCATGTCATTTTTCCTTATTATCTTCTAGCTGTTCTTCCATTCCAACTTTTTTTTTCCTTCTCCCCCCTCTCCCATTCCCTTTTCCCTCATTATCTTCTAGTTGCTCTTCTCTTTTTCCTATTTTCTTCACTTCCCTCTCCTGTTCTTTTCCACCTTATTTTCAAGCTCCTCTTCCATTCCTCTGTTTCCTTATTTTCTTCTACCCCCTTTCATTTCTCTTTTCCCGTTCCCCCTTTTTTCTCTCCCATTCTCACGCCTTATTCGCCACTTTCTTCTATCCCCTAGTTCTTCTTTTTCCTTTTTTGACCTCTTTCTCCCTCCTCGCCTTTTGTTTCACTACTTCCTGGTCAACCTTATTCCTTTCTCTCTCTCCTCCCTCCCCTTCTTTTTTTGCCTGCTTCACTATAAAGTATGAATTCTTCGGATTCTTTGAAGTACTTCAGGTCTGGGGCCAGCCCTGTGTAGTCGGTATTCCCGCTCTTTCAGCTTGAAGAAAATAATGGTTGAGGCTGCCTTTCGACCTCAGGTGGTTTACCAGCACAGGAAAGTCCTTCGTTTTGTGCAACGTCATGGGCGACATTTGAACCCAGGGCTTCTCTGCTGGAGCCTTCAATTACCTCAGGGTGTCTCCTTTAGCCTCCTCTCCATCCTTTCCTGCCCTGCTGTCTGACTTCATTTCCCATCCCCCGCGCATACCCTAACACCTTCCCGGCTTTCTTACCATTTTGCCTCCCTCCCTCTTTCTCCTGGCTTTCCCCCTCCCCCCTCCCCTTTCCTGAGTTTCCTTTCTGGACAAACATGGCGTTTACCTTCAGCCCTGTTCTTTCTCCGCCACCCCCTCTTCTCACACTCACTCAAAACACACCCACTCCTTGGCTTGCACGCAGAGTGTGTGTGTGTGTGGGGGGGTGAAGTGTTTCCAGCAGGAATAAGAGAGTCTACTGGCTCCTCTCTCCTTAGACACATTTCTCCCCCCCATCTCTCCCCATGCATACTTCCCCCCCCATCTCTTCCCCGCAGGCTTTTCCAAAATCCAACCCCTTTGAACCCTGTCAGTGACTTCCATAACAAACCAGGTCCCCCTCAACCCTTCCCCCCCCCCACATTCTAACTCCATTCCTCCTCTTGTCAGGGTTATGCATAGGACTCCTTCCCTCTTCCCCCCTCATGCAAATTCCCCTTTCCCTGGGCCTTGTTAGAGGATTCTTGTAACAGCATAAGGGCTGCTTCCAGCTATCCAACTTCTACGTTTAAGCTGCCCCAGGCCTCCCTGGTCATTCTCCCTGGTGTGTTCTCAAAACATCTCAACGACACTCTCTCCTGAGCTCCTCCTTATCTAGAACCCAAGGAGACTTTTCTCTCTCTCTCTCTCATTTTATTTGACAGCGTTAATCATTTGCCAGGGTTTTATGTCACCGAGGGAAAAAAGAGAAACACGAGCGCATGGCTTGGCTTGGAGGGTAACCGTCCCCCCCCTCCCACGATTCCTTGCTTCTCTTGTTATGAAACTTGATTCTGTCCTGACGGAGATTGGGTTTCCTTTCCCCAGAAGAGAGGAACAAGAGGAGGGCTCCGGCCTAAGCCACCGGCCTGCGGCCCGAGAAGATCCAGAATAGATCTCCTTTTAGCCAAACACCTCTCACTGTGTTGAGTGCATTTGTGGGAATCACCACAGATGGACATTTCCCAAGTCCCACTGTGTAGAGAACACATCTTAGAAAAGACAAGCGGGGTACCTACAAGGACTCTCATTTTCCCTTTCTGCCTCTCTTTTCCCTTCCCCAAGCAGCCCCTGTAGCTTCTCCCCTTTTCCTGCTTCAGTCACTCCTTCCCACCCAGTGACTGTACCTTTATCTGCCCCCTCCTCTTCGCCTTTCCTTTCTTCTCCCTTTCTCTCATGCTTGGGAATGTTTCAAAAATGCCAAACCCTGTTCCAATGACCGCAGAAGTTAGTCTGAAAAATTCAACAAAAGCGCTTGGATTTTTCTGGATCTAGTCTACCACCCGGCTAGGCCGGGCCCAGGTGTTGCTGAGGCAACGGTAGGGGGGTGAAAGTGCTGGAGAAAATGCGGGAATTGTTCTGAGCTGGCCCCTTTTGGTTCTTGACGCATGTACATCAGAACCGCAAATGGGTGGGGGAGGGGGAAACTGGGCAGACCACTCAGCAAAATCCATCCGGACTGAGGTGTTATGGGGGGGAAACAAAGTTCGATTGAGCAAGTTGAGGTTTTCTTTTTCCACTCGCTTGGGGGAGGGATGGTGGCTCAGTGGCAGAGCATCTGCTTTGGTAAGCAGAAGGTCCCAGGTTCAATCCCCGGCATCTCCAACTAAAAAGGGTCCAGGCAAATAGGTGTGAAAAACCTCAGCTTGAGACTCTGGAGAGCCTCTGCCAGTCTGAGTAGACAATACTGACTTTGATGGACCGAGGGTCTGATTCAGTAGAAGGCAGCTTCATATGTTCCTATGTTTCTTTTGCCAGTGGTGTCGACCGCAAGAGGTATAAACTCCCAAAACCATTAAATTACAGGGTGGTTTGAAAAAGAAACAACTGCCATTGTTTGATTCCTGGTTCTTGACCCGGATGGGGGAAAGAAAATGTAATTTTTTTCTCTCTCTGGCCCAGCCAGGGGTCATTTTGTAGAAAAAGAGGTGCCAGAGTTCGTTAGCGCAATTCAGTTGTATATGCCACACACCCTGGACATCGCCGGAAGGTGTACAAAATTATATCCACTCAGCATCTACCTTAAAATGCTTCTTGAATTATAACAGTCATCATAAAACCTTAACTCCCATCATACCCTTTGAATCAGCGGTCCCCAACTTTTTTGGCACCAGAGACCAGTTTTGTGGAAGACAGTTTTTCCAGGGCGGGGGGTGGGGGGATGGTTTCAGGATGATACAATTGTGCACTTTATTTCTATTAGTTTGGTGTGGTGGTTAAGTGTGCGGACTCTTATCTGGGAGAACTGGGTTTGGTTCCCCACTCCTCCACTCGCAGCTGCTGGAATGGCCTCGGGTCAGCCATAGCTCTTCCAGAGTTGTCCTTGAAAGGGAAGCTGCTGTAAAAGCTCTCTCAGCTCCACCCACCTCACAGGGTGTCTGTTGTGGGGGAGGGAAGGTAAAGAAGATTGTGAGCGTCTTTGAGACACTGAAATTCAGAGTGGAGGGCAGGATATAAATCCAGTGTTGTTGTCATCGTCTTATTATTATTGTTATTACTACATTGTCGTATATAACGAAATAATTATACAACTCACGGCCTGGTTGCTAACAAGCTGCGGAGGTTGGGGACCCCTGCTTTAAATGACTTTCCCCTGTGTAGCCACAGTGGCATGATGAAGATTTCCATCTGTCTGTTTTATGCGTTTCGGTTTATTTTCCCTTTTTTATATATAGGGGGAAAATATTAGAAAGTTTGTCAGATCTTAAAGTTCTCTGCTGGAGCCTTCAAAGTTCAGCAAAATTCTTGCAGCGGGTTTGAACAACGGAGCCCTGAAACAAGTATTTTGGTGGGGTTGTAAGAATGAAAGCACGCAACAAAATTTAGCGGTTCCTGAGCTTCGATCCTGTGAGCTCCTGCCCCCAATGAGGCCTGGTCCCAGCACTTGGGAACAACTCCAAATAAAAGCAAAACCTTTTGCCCTTGATCCACCATTGTGGGCTGCCTTGTTACAGTACTCTTTGTCCTATTCTGCGTCCTGCCGGGCTCAGATGTGATGTAGCAGGAAGTCATAATCCAAGTCGCTCAGAATCTTCCTTTCTCTCTCTCTCTCTTTACGGCTGTGTTCCACTTAGGGAATGGGAAAGCATAAATATGTTGTCCGAAGCCATGTGACTCAGGAGCACCTGTGTTTCTGGCGACTTCCGTGCTCTGACAGCCTGTCCTACTGTTGCGACATAAACAGCTAAATTGACTTTACCTACCGAGTCAAAGGCATAGACTCCTCTCTGCCCTACTGCTTTTCCTTTTTTTGTTTGTTTTGCGATGCCAACTATGATTCTTTGGCCTGCACTGGAAACTGAGAGGCGGCGTGGTGGGGTGGTTAAAAGTGTTGGTCTAGGTAAAAAAAGGTAAAGGTAGTCCCCTCTGCAAGCACCAGTCGTTTCCAACTCTGGGGTGACGTTGCTTTCACAAGGTTTCCACGGCAGACTTTTTACAGGGTGGTTTGCCGTTGCCTTCCCCAGTCATCTACATTCTCCCCCCAGCAAGTTGGCGACTCATTTGGCTGACCTCGGAAGGATGGAAGGCTGAGTCAACCTGGAGCCGGCTACCTGAACCAACTTCTGCTGGGATCGAACTCAGGCCGTGAGCAGAGGGCTCCGACTGCAGTACTGCAGCTTTACCACTGTGCGCCACGGAGCTCTTATATCTCTGCTACCTAATGGCCTGGCTTGACAAGGTCTCATTTATGTCAGATTCGGCCCTCATAACAAATGAGATTGACACCCCTGACATAATCTCTTCCAGTATATTGGCACAAAGTGACTGATCTCCCTGCAAGTCCATACTTTGACTACAGCCCAGATGGGGCCGCACGGCCTGAATCCCCCTGCCCTTGACACCCAATAAGTCACCAGTTCAAGACCAGCTGGGGGCTCAGCTTCCCACAGATACCCCACCATTTTTTATATAAACCTCATCATTGAACCAGTTTACCAAGGGCAGTGAGGGTGGAAATAAGGGGGGTGGGAGACTCATTTTACTGACCTTGGAAGGATGGAAGGCTGAGTCAACCTCAAACTGGCTACCTGAACCCAACTTCCATCGAGATCAAACTCTGGTTATGAGCAGAGCTTAGGACTGCAGTCCCCCTATGCAGCAGCTTTACCACTCTGTGCCACAGGGCTCTTAAAGGGAACCCAGGATTAGGACCCCAGTTCAAATCACCACTTGCACCCCCCCCCCAAAAATACTTGCTTTTGAGCTCCATTGTTCAAACCCCCTGTGAGAATTTTGCTGAGCTCTTAAGATCTGAAGAGCCCGGTGGCTCAGAGTGGTAAAGCTGCAGTACTGCAGTCGGAGCCCTCTGCTCATGACCTGAGTTCGATCCCTGGTGGAAGCTGGGTTTTCAGGTTGCTGGCTCCAGGTTGACTCAGTCTTCCATCCTTCCGAGGTCGGTAAAATGAGTCCCCAGCTTGCTGGGGGGGAAGTGTCGACGACTGGGGAAGGCAATGGCAAACCACTCCGTAAAAAGTCTGCCATGAAAACGTGAAAGCAACATCACCCCAGAGTCGGAAACGACTGGTGTTTGCACAGGTGACTACCTTTACCTTTTTTACTTAAGATCTGACAAACTTTCTGATGTTTTCCCCCCGCAAAAAATGGGGAAATAACCAAAACATATCAAGCAGACAGATGGAAATCTTCTTCATGCCACTGCGGCTGCATAGGAGAAAGAAAGTTAATAAGTATGATAGGAGTAAGGTTTCAGAATGACAATTATAATTCCAGAAGCATTTTAAGGTAGATGCTGAGCTGATAGCATTGAGTACACCTTCTGGTGATGTCGGGTGTGTGTGGCATGTGCAATTGAGTTGTGTTCAGGACCGCATCTACATGTTTTTTAGGGGCAAAATTTAAAAAATGACACCCCCTTATGGGGTCATTCTATCTTATAGGCCCATAGAATACAGTGGACTCCATATCCAATTTGGCACCCCCCCACACACATATCGGTGCCTGGGGCAAGCATCCCCCTCTGCCCCCCTCGATCCGGCCCAGGTTGTGCTCATGAGCTCCGGCACCTCTTTTTCTATGGAATGACCCCTGCTCACAATTAAATTTCACAAAGGGAGAAAGAAGATCTGTAAGCTGATTGACAGAGCTTCACTGACCTAGATGGACCAAGGGTCTGACCTAGATGGACCAAGGTGGGTGGGGCTGAGAGAGCTCTCACAGAGGCTGTCCTTTCAAGGACAACTCCTGCGAGAGCTGTGGCTGACCCAAAGTCATTCCAGCAGCTGCAAGTCTTCTCCCTCCCCCAACTGAAATGCTGTTGTTTCCTCTGGACACAAGTCTGAAATATTTTGCTCTCGGCTATAGCAGCCGAACTAGTGGTGGTCTGAGCTTCCTTGGAATGCAGGTGGCTTGTTCCCCCTGAACATCTTCTTTTCAAGAGGCCTTGCCGTTAATTAGTGTTTACGTTAATTCTCCTAAGAACACATTTCCTTTTCTTCTAGGGCAGGGGTGGGGAACCTCTGTCCCGAGGGCCGTAAACAGCCTTCGAGATCACTTGGTGTGGCCCTCGGGAATTGCTGGACCGAACCGAGCCATGTGGCAGCCTCTCTGGGGCCTGGCTGGCCAGCGAGGATTATGGGGCCCAGCTGTGCTATGCAGCAGCCTCCCCAGGGATCACAGGGCCCAGATGTACTGTTCGGCAGCCTCCCTGGGGCCTGGCAGGCTGGCCAGAATTGCTGCAGGGCCTGGAAAAGTTACTGTCACCTTTCAGTTTGCACTTGATTATCCCAGATGGTGTGGTCTCATACGCTAATGAGTGTGTGACCTGATATGCTAATATTGGGGGATGTGGTCTAATATGCTACTGAGTTCCTACTGGGCTTTTTCTACAAAAAAGCCCTGGACCTAGGCATTTGCCTAGGGCAGTGGGTTGTGTGTGTGTGCGCGTGCGCCAGATTAGGCTCTCCCCACATGACTTCAAATAGAAAAACAATTATTTGCATTAATTTTGTTGGCCTGAATCATTCTCCCTCGGTGAAGTACTGTTTTTTAAGTTGATAATTTTTTATGGCCCGCGAATGATGTTATAAATATCCATATGGCCCTTGGCAGAAAAAAGGTTCCCCACTCCTGTTCTAGGGCTTGCCTCTCCAACTTATTAATTCTGTTCATTAATTCCCTCCCCCCCCCCCCATCCTTTTTAGCAATCATGGTTTGTAGCGCAGAAAGGACGAAGGCTGTAAAAATATTCTTAGCAGGAGCAAAAGTGCTACTTAAATGATAGCGATCTGAAGAACAAACAACCCAATCCTGTTTGCTTATTTGCAGGAATGCCTGACCCCCACCACCAAGCTTTGGTTCCCTTGCTGCCATAAGCTTGGGGTGCCTTTTCTTTCGTTTCCCCCCACCCCAGGGTGGCGTTTTCCTCTCCTTGGGATGGACCAGGAATAGAAAACATCTGACGCATTTTGGCTACAGTTCTCACACAGGTGGTAAATTTGTCAGTTCATATAGCCTTTTGCAGGCTGTTGTGTCTGAGAACAGCCAGCCAAATGCCATTTGGATCTGGGTATCGCTTTACGGCCTGCCTCGTTGTTTGATGTTGGGGCAGCCATGTGCCACGTCCAAGACCTTTCCGTCTGTCTCTGCTCCCCTCTCTGAAGCCTGTTGGCTTGCATCTAAAACTGGAGAGGCACTAAAAATTTTAACAGACTCTTTGGTGTGAACGTATATCTCCTTTCTCCTGTATTTTGTATTATAAGATTGCCTTTGTTGGAAATGTCAATTTGAACAGGTATTTTAACAAGAAGACTTACAATATAAAAATATCAAAAATGTCGATGATGTAAAGTTAAGAGATAATATGTGACAATTTATGTATTTAAAGAAAGTATGTTAGATGCAGACTAAGATTGATTTGTAATTATAATTTCTTACCCTTTACCCTTCTAGAAAACTAATAAAAACTTTTAAAACATTTTTAACAATTGAGACCTTGTAAGAACGTAAGAGGAACCATGTTGGATCAGGCCACCGGCCCATCCAGTCCAACACACTGTGTCACACAGTGGCTGAAAAACCAGCTTTCATCAGGAGGTCCACTAGTGGGACCAAGACACTAGAAGCCCTCCCACTGCTGCCCCCCCTAGCACCAAGAATACAGAGCATCACTGCCCCAGACCTAAGAACATAAAAGAAGCCATGCTGGATTAGGCCAGTGGCCCATCCAGTCCAACACTCTGTACACATAGGGGCTGAAAAACTAGGTGCCATCAGGAGATCCACCAGTGGGGCCAGGACACTAGAAGCCCTCCCACTGTTGCCCACCCCCACCAAGCACCCAGAATACAGGGCATCATTGCCCCAGACAGAGAGTTCCATCTATACCGTGTGGCTAATAGCCACTGATGGACCTCTGCTCCATATTTTCATCCAATCCCCTCTTGAAGCTGACTATGCTTGTAGCTGCCACCACCTCTTGTGGCAGTGAATTCCACATGTTAATCACCCTTTGGGTGGAGAAGTACTTCCTTTTATCTGTTTTAACCCGACTGCTCAGCAATTTCATTGAGTGCCCACGAGTTCTTGTATTGTGAGAAAGGGAGAAAAGGACTTCTTTCTCTACTTTCTCCATCCCATGCATAATCTTGTAAACCTCTATCATGTCACCCCGCAGTCGACGTTTCTCCAAGCTAAAGAGCCCTAAGCGTTTAAACCTTCCTTCATAGGGAAAGTGTTCCAACCCTTTAATCATTCTAGTTGCCCTTTTCTGGACTTTTCCCAATGCCATAATATCCTTTTTGGGATGCGGTGGCCAGAATTGTACACAGTTTTCCAAATGAGACCGCACCATCGATTTATTCAGGGGCATTATTATACTGGCTGATTTGTTTTCAGTTCCCTTCCTAATCATTCCCAGCATGGCGTTTTTTATTGCAATCGCACACTGTCTTGACATTTTCAGTGAGTTATCTACCATGACCCCAAGATCTCTCTCTTGGTCAGTCTCTTGCCAGTTCACACCCCATCAACTTGTATTTGTAGCTGGGATTCTTGGCTCCAATGTGCATTACTCTGCCACGTTGACACCCACTCACCCAGCCTGAACAGATCCCTTTGGAATGCCCCACAATCCTCTCTGGTCCCACCGCCCTGAACAATTTAGTGTTGTCCGCAGATTTGGCCACTTCACTGCTTACTCCCAACTCCACATCATTAATGAACAAGTTAAAGAGCATGGGACCCAGTACTGAGTCCTGCGGCACTCCACTGCTTACCATCCTCCACTGCAAAGACTGCCCATTTATACTCACTCTCTGCTTCCTATTAATTAGCCAGTTTTTGATCCACAAGAGGACCTGTCCTTTTACTCCATGACTCTTGAGCTTACTAAGGAGCCTTTGATGAGGAACGTTATCAAAAGCTTTCTGGAAGTCAAGGTAAACAACACCTATTGGGTCCCCTTTGTCCACATGTCTGTTCACCCCCTCAAAGAACTGTAACAGGTTAGTGAAGCAAGATCTTCCCTTACAGAACCCATGCTGAGTCTTCCTCAATAACTTGTGTTCATCAATGCGCCTACTCATTTTGTCCTTGATAATGGTTTCTACCAACTTTCCCGGTGTTGAAGTCAGACTGATTGGCCTGTAATTTCCCAGATCTCCTCTGGAACCCTTTTTAAAGATGGGGGTGACATTTGCTACCTTCAAGTCCTCAGGAATGGAAGCAGATTTCAATGAAAGATTACATATTTTTGTCAAGAGATCCAGAAATTCACCTTTGAGTTCTTTCGGAACTCTTGGATGTATGCCATCCGGACCTGGTGATTTATTAGTTTTTAATTCGTCAGCCAGTTGTAGGACCTCCTCTCTTGTCACCTCAATCTGACTCAGGTGTTTCAACACCCCTTCCAAAATTAGTGGTTCTGGAGTGGGCAAACACTTCTCATCTTCCACAGTGAAGACTGAGGCAAAAAATGCATTCAGCATTCTCAGCCATTTCCCTATCCTCCTTCAGTAATCCTTTGACCCCTTGTTCATCCAAGGGCCCCACTGCCTCCCTGGCTGGTTTCCTGCTTCTAATATATTTGAAGAAATTTTTATTGTTGGTCTTTGTTTTTTGCAATATGCTCCTGATGGTCACTTTTTGCCTGCCTGATCACAGTCTTGCATTTGATTTGCCACAGCCTGTGTTCCCTTTTATTAATCTCACTTGGACTACCTTTCCACCGCTTAAAGGAATTCTTCTTACCTTTTACAACTTCCATTACTTTGTTAACTATGCAGGCCTTTTCTTATACCTGTTTGTGCCTTTTCTAACTTGTGATATATATTTTATCTGAGCTTCTAGGATTGTAGTTTTAAATAGCCTCCAAGCTTCCCTAAGGGTTTTGACTGTATTTACCTTTCCTTTCAGTTTCCTCTTCACATGCCTCCTCATCTCAGAGAATTTACCCCTTTTAAAGTTAAATGTGGTTGTGCTGGTCTTTTGGGGCAACTCCCTATTTATACAAATGGTGCAATCAATAACGTTATGATCACTGCTCCCAAGCGATGCAGTCACTTTTACATCTCTCATCAAGTCTTGGGCATTACTTGGGACCAAATCCAGGATCGCCCCACCCCTGGTAGGTTCTGTGACCATCTGCTCCATAGCACAGTCATTGAGAGCATCTAGAAACTCAAGCCTCTTTCTCTCGACTGTAACAGGGAGAAAGAAAAGGTGGGTGGAGGCAGGATGGAAGTTTATGAATGATTTTGGGCAGGGTTGTGGGGGTTTTTTTCTGTCTAATCATGCCAGAACTTGGGACTCATCTATGGGAAGGGAAAACGCTGTAGGCTCAAGGCAGTAAAAAAGAGGGGACTGGATAAGCATATGGAGCAGAGGTCCATCAGTGGCTATTAGCCACAGCATATTGTTGGAACTCTCTGTCTGGGGCAGTGATGCTCTGTATTTTAGTGCTTGGAGGGGCACAGTGGGAGGGCTTCTAGCCCCACTGGTGGACCTCTTGATGGCACTTGGGTTTTTTGGCCATTGTGTGACAGAGTGTTGGACTGGATGGGCCATTGGCCTGATCCAACATGGCTTCTCTTATGATCTTCTTCGTGGTCTCTGTGCATTCACACATATGGGTATTCCTCCGGAATGGCCCTGACCTCGGAGAGTTCAAAGCAATCTTGATCGTAGATCTGGCGCGCCTCCCCCTCGTCCCGGGGCGGAGCCACCGTTTGCGCATGCGCGGACGAGGAGGGAGGCGTCTAGCCACTCAGTTTCTTCCTTACCGCTGACCCGATCGCACCTACCTCGTTGATCTCCAACTTCCTCATTGCAATCTACCAGCGAACCTACTTCTTTCTTCAAATCTTCCAACTTCAGTCTTTCATCTTCACGATACTATAGGGCGAAAGATATATTCGCTCACTACAGCTGCAACAAAGATACAAAACTACACGGCATGCTTTTCAGCATATGCATACAATCTAACCACCTATCTCAACACCCTGATACCCTCCTTACCCGAGGAATCACGAAAACCAGCCACTAACGCCCTTCAGGAATTAGCAAGACTGAGCAAGCAGCAGATTAACACAGCTCGCCATGCTGCACAGTGCTCCTCCAAAGCCTTGGCCTCAGCTATAGCCTTACGCAGACATGCGTGGCTTAGGTCCTCGTCACTCCAACCGGATATTAAATATAAGATTGAGGACCTACCCTTCGACGGCCTTGGCCTGTTTAACGCGGCCACAGACGACATCCTCACATCAGTCGATGACGGCAGGAAACGGGCGAAACGCTTGGGGGTCTCCCAACACCAACCCCAGTTCAACAGGCAGAGGAACTGGAAGTCCACCTACCATAAGGGTACCAAGTCTCCCAGACAGCAAACCTCATGGAGACGAAAAACCCCCCAGCCCAAACTGTCATCCCAATACAGACCACGCACTCAAACTTCCAAAAAGACCGCAGCTACCTCAAAACCGTCTCTTTGACCACCCTGCCACGAGACGTCCAGTTCCCCTCCTTCAGCCAAATCCCCACTCATACACCCGTCTACAACAGTTTTACCCCGCCTGGAGAGACATAACATCGGACGCTTGGGTCCTCGCCATCATACAGAGAGGATACCTAATAGAATTCACATCCACCCCGAAACATCACAGATTTCTTACCACCCCATCGTCCGCACCTCTACAGACAGAAATCGCGTCCCTGCTAGACAAGAACGCGATAGAACCAGTCCCACCCCGATACCATCGCACCGGGTTTTATTCCCGCTACTTCCTGGTGCCGAAAAGAGATGGAGGTCTCCGCCCGATCCTCGACCTTCGCAAACTAAACCTCCACATCACCTACAAGAAATTCCGTATGATCACACTCCAGGCAATCCTTCCACTTATTCCAGAACGCTCCTGGATGGCATCCATAGATCTACAGGATGCCTACTTCCACATCACAATCAACCACCATCACAGAAGATTTCTCAGATTCGCCGTCGGGGAGCAACACTTCCAGTTCCGTTCTCTCCCATTCGGCCTATCGACGGCCCCGAGAGTCTTCACCAAATGCATGGCAGTAGTTGCCGCATCACTACGCCAACGAAGCATATCAATATACCCATATATAGACGACTGGCTGATCGTCGCCCATTCAAGGGAACAACTCCAACTGGACGTCTCCACTACCCTCTCCCTCTTGGCCACTCTCGGCCTCCAGGTCAACTTATCAAAATCCAAACTAACCCCTACTCAGAGAATTCAGTTCATAGGAGCAGACATCTCCACAGTCTCCCAGACAGCTTCTCTACCGCACGACAGAGTACTCAGCATACAGTCTCTGGCCAACACCATCATTGCCCGGCGCTCCCAGACAGCTCTCACGTTTCAGAGGATGCTAGGCCTAATGGCAGCAACCACCGCAGTCCTATGCTTCGCGAAACTTCACATGCGACCCCTGCAGATGTGGTTCGTCAGGACCTTTCATCCTCACACACAGCACCAGTCCACACTCTTGACCCTCCCATCGCACATCGTAACATCCCTCAGATGGTGGACGATGGAACATCATCTCCGCACGGGCATGCCGTTCAAACAAGCCCCTCCCTCAGTGATCGTCACCACGGACGCCTCCAGGTGGGGATGGGGAGCCCACTTAGGAACCCTCACAGTCCAAGGCCAATGGTCGGACTACGAGCGGTCCCTCCACATCAACTGCCTAGAGCTCCTGGCAGTACACAAAGCGCTGAGATCCTTTCTCCCATCGCTACGGAATCAGCACGTCCAGGTCACCTCCGACAACATCGCCACGGTCTTCTACATCAACAGGCAGGGAGGCACCGCCTCCATCAGACTCTGCAAGAGGGCCTTGGCATTGTGGCATTGGAGCATCACCCAGGGCATCTTCCTCACGGCCGTTCACCTACCAGGGAACGAGAATACCCAGGCAGATGCCCTGAGCCGCCACTCGACCAACAACCACGAGTGGTCTATCAGCACTCAATACATCCGACAAGTCTTCAGAACCTTCGGAACCCCGAGCATAGATGTATTTGCTTCACCATCAAATGCCCAGTGCACCCACTTCTACATGAGAGGTCCACCATCCCAGCTCTCCAGAGGGGATGCATTCCTCCAAACCTGGAAGGGAAAACTACATTACCTGTTTCCCCCCATCCCACTCATCACAAGGGTCCTGCAGAAAATCCAAACAGACCGCACGAACTGCATCCTCATAACCCCATGGTGGCCACGCCAACCCTGGTTCACCACCCTCCTGTCCCTGTCCAACAGGACATTCCTAATCCTCCCACAAGCACAGGACCTTCTCTCCCAACAGGACGGAAAGGTCCTACACCACAACCCAGCATCCCTCAAATTGACGGCCTGGAGAATCAGTTTTTAGAATTTCCCCCGGACGTCCGCCAAGTCCTAGTGAACTCTAGAAAACCATCCACTAGGAAAGCCTATCTACTAAAATGGAAGCGCTTCACTCGCTACGCCTCTCAACACAACTTTGACCCTAACTGCGCTACCATCTCTCAGGTACTAACCTACACCTTAGCACTTTCAAGGACAGGCCTCTCATACTCCTCCCTGAAAGTACACCTCGCAGCTATCTCTGCCTTCCACCCCCACATCGGGGGAACAACTGTCTTCTCTCATCATGCCACGAAGGCATTCCTCAAGGGCATCATTCGTCTACACCCTCCAGTCAGACAACTCCTCCCAACCTGGAGCCTCTCTCTAGTGCTCAGCCAGCTCATGAAACCACCCTTTGAGCCCATGGCATCTATTCCACTGCACCTGCTATCGTGGAAAACAGCACTACTCACGGCTCTCACCACAGGCAAGAGGGCTAGCGACATCTGTGCCCTGAGGGCGGACCCACCTTACACAATCTTTCACAGTAACAGGGTGGTCCTTCGCCCCGACCCGACCTTCCTACCAAAGGTCGTTTCTCCATTCCACCTAGGGAAACAGTCAATCATACCAGCCTTTTTCCAGCACCCCTCGGACGCAGGCCAGAGGGCTCTCCACAACTTGGACGCGCGCAGAGCACTAGCTTTCTACATAGACAGAACTCGAGAATTCCGTAAGGATCCGAGACTCTTTGTTACCTACGCCACCCATAATAAGGGCAGCAAAATATCTACTCAGAGGCTCTCTAAGTGGCTCGTTGCCACCATAGAACTCTGCTACCAACTGGCGAAACAACCAGTCCTGCAACACATACGAGCTCATTCTACCAGAGCCGTCGCCACCTCGTCAGCCTTCACGAAGGGCATCCCTATAGAGGACATCTGCGATGCCGCGGTCTGGTCCTCCACGTCTACCTTCGCCTCGCACTACGCTCTTGACGTTCGTGCCCGGCGTGATGCCTCCTTCGGACAGGCTGTACTTCGCTCCATCTTCGACTGACCACCGTAAGTACCACTCTCATTACATTCTGGTCTAACCTTGCATACTTTTTACAGATCCAGCACCCGCCTCCGAAGGGATAGCTCGCTAATCACCCATATGTGTGAATGCACAGAGACCACGAAGAAGATGGACAGGTTTCTTACCTGTAACTGGTGATCTTCGAGTGGTCATCTGTGCAATCACACAGACCCACCCAGCCTTCCCCGCTGCTGGACACTTACCTAGCACGTCTTCCACCTGTCCGGTGGCGGGAAGAAACTGAGTGGCTAGACGCCTCCCTCCTCGTCCGCGCATGCGCAAACGGTGGCTCCGCCCCGGGACGAGGGGGAGGCGCGCCAGATCTACGATCAAGATTGCTTTGAACTCTCCGAGGTCAGGGCCATTCCGGAGGAATACCCATATGTGTGATTGCACAGATGACCACTCGAAGATCACCAGTTACAGGTAAGAAACCTGTCCTTCTTAAGAAACTTTAGATTCTGTGCAACAGCTAGTTTATTTTGTCAAATTTATATCCCGGCTGGGAACCCGAAGCGGCTTGCATCCTTTTCCTCTCGTCTATCTTAATCCTCACAACAAACCTGTGAGGTAGGTCAGGCTGCAAGAGCATGGCTAGCCCAAGGTCACCCAGCAAGCTGCCGTGGCACAAGTGAGAATTCGAACCCAGGTCTCTCATATCCTAGCCCAACACTTTTAAGCTGCTACAGGAAGAATCTGTCGGTGCATGCCCAGGGGAAGTCTCTCCTTTGGCGTCTTCTTTCCCAAAGCCAAATGCCAACATTATAGGCGATACATTGCTGGTGAGACGCAGCCCCATTTTAAGTCCACACCATAAGTTTAAATCAGAAGAGTTTCCGGCTCAACATGAGGAAGAAGAAGATGATGATATTGGATTTATATCCCGTCCTCCACTCCAAAGAGTCTCAGAGCGGCTCACAATCTCCTTTACCTTCCTCCCCCACAACAGACACCCTGTGAGGTAGATGAAGATATTGGATTTATATCGCTCCCTCCACTCCGAAGAGTCTCAGAGCGGCTCACAATCTCCTTTACCTTCCTCCCCCACAACAGACACCCTGTGAGGTGGGTGGGGGTGGAGAGGGCTCTCACAGCAGCTGCCCTTTCAAGGACAACCTCTGCCAGAGCTATGGATGACCCAAGGCCATTCCAGCAGGTGCAAGTGGAGGAGAGGGGAATCAAACCCGGTTCTCCCAGATAAGAGTCCGCACACTTAACCACTACACCAAACTTGCTCTCCTGACAGAGTGGTTCCTCAGTGGAACAGGCTTCCTCGGGAGGTGGTGGGCTCTCCTTCCTTGGAGGTTTATAAACAGAGGCTAAATGGCCATCGGGCAGCAATGAGGATCCTGTGAATTTAGGGGGAGGTGTTTGTGAGTTTAGAGCGGTTCCTCAGTGGAACAGGCTTCCTCAGGAGCTGGTGGGCTCTCCTTCCTTGGAGGTTTTTAAACAGAGGCTAGATGGCCATCTGACAGCAATGAGGATCCTGTGAATTTAGGGGGAGGTATTTGTGAGTTTCCTGCATTGTGCAGGGGTTGGACTAGATGACCCTGGAGGTCCCTTCCCACTCTATGATTCTACAGCTAGTCTGCATGTCCACTTGCCATAAAAATGCACGTCTGCAAACTATCCTGTTTGAAGTCCTTAGCCGGAGGCGCTGTAAACTTAACCGCTCCTTCTACCACCCCCACTTTGCCAGGGTTTTCCTTGCTCATCCAGATTTCCCGCCTCCCTAAAACCCGGTCTTTCCTGTTTCTTTTGTTTGTGGTTTTTTCCCCTCTCCCCCTTCTTTCGCCAGGATGTAAGCATCACTCTGCTAACCAATACTCCCTCTGAGCTGTGGAGTCTTGTGAGCAAAAATTCTGCTTCCTGAGCTACTGGCATGAAAGTTGTGAGTTACTGCATAAATTAGTTTGGTCTGGGGCATTTTTCCTGAGCCAAGACAAAAGTGTGTGAGCCGGAGGCTAAAAAAAGCCTGTGAGCTAGCTCACACGAACTCAGGGGAACGCTGCTAACAACTCGATTCCTTGTAGGATTAACCCATTCTCTGAACTAAGTTTGTACTGGCTGAGTCTGCCCCTCTCTCATTGGTTCTGTGCAGGGCTTTTCTTTGTAGCAGGCACTCCTTTGCATGTTAGGCCTCATCCTCTGATGTAGCCAATCCCCTAAGAGCTTACAGGACTCTTTGCCTAATATGCAAAGGAGTTCCAGCAACAAAAAAGCCCTGGTTTTGTGGATCCAGAAGTTGGTCATCCAGGGTGTGCATTTATACCAGAGAGATTAAGTTTCTCTGGAGCTTTCCAGTTTCAGGTTGCACATAGAAGTTCAGCTTGCATGTTTGAAAGCTAACCCCTCCCCCCAAATGTTTTACTTGTGTAGACGGGCAGGGGGGAGGGATTAGATGGAACCCCTATCTCCTGGTTTGTTTGGAGGGGAGGAATTGTTGGAACTCTCTGTCTGGTACAATGATGCTCTGTATTCTTGGTGCTTGGGAAGGGCTACAGCGGGAGGGCTTCTAGTGTGAGCAAAAATTCTACTTCGCGAGGTACTGGCGTTAAGGTTGTGAGTTACTAGATAAAGTCATTTCCTCTGGGGCCATCTGTCCTGAGCCAAGACAAAAGTGTGTGAGCCGGAGGCTAAAAAACTGCGAGCTAGCTCACACTACCTCAGCTTAGAGGGAACACTGCTGCTAACAACCCAGTTCCTTGTAGGATTAACCCGTTCCCCACTGATGGACCTCCTGATGACACCTGGGTTTTTTGGCCACTGTGTGACAGCCCACTATGTTGGGCGGGATGGACCATTGGCTTGATCCATCATGGCTTCTCTCATGTTCTTATGTCTGGGGCAGTGATGCTCTGTCTTCTTGGTGCTTGGGAAAGGCAAATGTGGGAGGGCTTCAAGTGTCCAAGCCCCGCTGATGGAACTCCTGATGGCACCTGGGTTTTTTTGGCCACTGTGTGACACAGAGTGTTGGCCTGGATGGGCCACTGGCCTGATCCAACGTGGCTTCTCTTATGTTCTTATGTGACACAGCGTGTTGGACTGGATGGGCCATTGGCCTGATCCAGCATGGCTTCTCTTATGTTCTTATGTGACATAGAGTGTTGGACTGGGTGGGACATTGGCCTGATCCAACATGGCTTCTCTTATGTTCTTATGTGACACAGCGTGTTGGACTGGATGGGCCGTTGGCCTGATCCAACATGGCTTCTCTTATGTTCTTATGTGACACAGCGTGTTGGACTGGATGGGCCATTGGCCTGATCCAACATGGCTTCTCTTATGTTCTTATGTGACATAGAGTGTTGGACTGGGTGGGACATTGGCCTGATCCAACATGGCTTCTCTTATGTTCTTATGTGACACAGTGTGTTGGACTGGATGGGCCATTGGCCTGATCCAACATGGCTTCTCTTATGTTCTTATGAATCCAGCATCAGTTTCGTCCACTGACAGCTGCAGTCTTGGTGGAGTCGATTCTGTTAGAAGTGTCTTGTCTTTTTTTCCCCTTTCCCTTCACAGCATTCTGAAGCTAGGCTGACTTTCTTCGAGAATTGTTTCTTTTTGTAAAACCTTCCCTTTTATTTGTTGACTTTCTTGACCAATGGTCTTCAGCTCAGTATAAAGCAACACATTGAATAATAAAACTACAAAAACAAATTACAAAGCAGAATATAGAAGTAAATTGAAACCAAAGTAAATGAACTAAAGAGAAAGAAAAGCCAGTAGTTACAAGACATAATTAAATATCCTAAAAACGAGGGGAATAACCTAATGTTAATATAAAATTCCATAAAATCCCTTAACATTATAAAATTAGATTTTAAAATCTTGATACATGATAATAGCACAACAGATTTCATATTTTTTAATTGGGGGAAAAAACTATTCTTGCTTACAGCAAGCTTTTACGTGTGTGCCTCCAGCAACTGTTTTCTTATTTGTTTTCATCTCGTCAGTTTTCTATATTTCCTTGTGTGTTTGTAAGGCGCTGTCATGTTGCAGCCAGCTTACGGCAACCCTCAAGGGGTTTTCAAGGGAAAAAGTGCAGAAAAGGGCAACTAGAATGATTCAAGGGTTGGAACACTTTCCCTATGAAGAAAGGTTAAAACACTTGGGGCTGTTTAGCTTGGAGAAACGTCGACTGCGGGGGTGACATGATAGAGGTTCTTCAAGATTATGGATGGGATAGAGAAGGCAGAGAAATATGGACTTTTCTCCCTTTCTCACAGTACGAGAACTCGTGGGCACTCCATGAAATTGCAGTCAGGTTAGAACAGATAAAACAAAGTCCTTCTTCACCCAAAGAGTGATTAACACATGGAATTCACTGGCACCGGAGGTAGTGGCAGCTGCAAGCGTAGACAGCTTCAAGAGGGGACTGGATAAGCACATGGAGCAGAGGTCCATCAGTGGCTGTTAGCTACAGCATATTGTTGGAACTCTCTGGGGCAGCGATATTCTAGGTGCTTGGGAGGGGGCAACGGTGTGAGGGCTTCAAGTGTCCTGGCCCCACTGATGGACCTCCTGATGGCACCTGGGTTTTTTGTGTTGGGCTGGATGGGCCTTTGGCCTGATCCAACATGACTTCTCTTACGTTCTTAAAGGTTTTTGAGCAAGAGATTAGCAGAGGTGGTTAGCCATTGCCTGCCTCTGTGTAGCAACCCTGGACTTCCTTGGTGGTCTCCCATCCCAATACTGACCAGAGCTGGTTCTGCTTAGCTTCTGAGATCTGTTGGGATCACACTAGCCCTGGGCCATTCATGTCAGGGTGTTTTCTTTGTTCCCTTAGAACATAGCACATGTTCTATTTTGCGTCATCTACGCCTTTCTATTAAAATCATTCTTGATTGATGAATCTGGAATAACCGGCAGTCATAAGAGTTTGCATACTGATAAATTCGACTTATGAATTTGGGGAGGCAACTGTATAGAAAAGCAAACACCTTTCCTCTCTCCACACCTAAAAAACCTGGCCTGAAATAGTCGAAGGGACAAGTTCAAAGAATAATGTAGCTCAGCTTTAATGTGACGCTTTTCATGCTAACGCATGTGCAATGCTTTTATCTGGACCAGGGGTGGCCAAATTTGCTTAACTAAGAGCCACATGGAGGGGTGACATGATCGAGGCTTACAAGATTATGCATGGGATAGAGAAGGCAGAGAAAGAAGCACTTTTCTCCCTTTCTCACAATACAAGAACTCGTGGACATTCAATGAAATTGCTGAGCTGACGGGTTAGAATGGATAAAAGGAAGTCCTTCTTCACCCAAAGCATGATTAACACATGGAATTCACTGCCACAGGAGGTGGTGGCGGCTACAAGCATAGACAGCTTCAAGAGGGGATTGGATAAACATATGGAGCAGAGGTCTATCAGTGGCTCTTAGCCACAGAGTATTGTTGGAACTCTCTGTCTGGGTAAGTGTATTCTGGGTGCTTGGGGGGCGGGGGCTACAGTGGGAGGGCTTCTAGTTTCCTGGCCCCACTGGTGGACCTCCTGATGGCATTTGGGGATTTTTGGCCACTGTGTGACACAGAGTGTTGGACTGGATAAGCCATTGGCCTGATCCAGCATGGCTTCTCTTATGTTCTTATGCGACACAGAGTGTTGGACTGGATGGGCCATTGGCCTGATCCAACATGGCTTCTCTTATTTTCTTATGTGACACAGAGTGTTGGACTGGATGAGCCATTGGCTTGATCCAACATGGCTTCTCTTATGTTCTTAATAAACATCAGATGTTTGAGAGCCACAAGACAGGAACATCAGATGTTTGATAGATCCAAGTAGTCAGCCGTGTTGGTCTGAAGTAGTAAAACAAAATAGGAGTCAGGTGCACCTTTAAGACTAACCTAGTTTATTCAGAACGTAAACTTTCGTGTGCTCTCTAAGCATACTTCATTAGACGAGGAATCCCGTACAGTGAGCAAAGCCACACATAGCTGGTATTCAGTGGCTCAGAATGCAAACTGGTACAAATTTAAGATCCAATAACAAAATAGATGGGGGGAGAGAAAAGTGGAAAGAAAGCAACTTTCACTTTAAATGCGTTCTCCAAGCTGCCAGCTGACTTGGCAAAGGAACCGCTCTAAAGAGACAAATGTCTTCTCCAGGTGGGGTGGTGGGGTTTTTGACAGCTACACAATATATATATATGAAAGAGTCACATGTGGCTCCTGAGCCACAGTTTGGCCACCCCTGGTCTGGAAAATCCTGATGACGTACCGTATGGTAGGCCAGCACTATTGTAGGGCTGAGGTTAATTCTTACTTAATCCATTTATACCCTGCCTTTCTCCCCAAAGCTTCTTATATCTTTCTCCTCTCATCCACTTTATCCTCACAACGATCTGGTGAGGTAGGTTAATCTGCGAGTGTGTGACTGGCCCAGGATCACCCAGCGAGCTTCCATGTCACAAGGCGGGATTCAGACCCAAGCCTCCCCAATCTTTTTCTGATGTTCTTAACCACTGCACCAGGGGTGGCCAAACTGTGACTCGGGAGCTACGTGTGGCTCTTTCACACGCATTGTGTGGCTCTCAAAGCCCCCGCCACCCCACCTGGAGAAGGCATTTGTCTCTTTAAATCACTTTGCCAAGCCAGCTGTCTTGTGGCTCTCAAACATCTGATGTTTGTGTCTTTCAGCTCTCAGACATCTGGCATTTATTCTATGTGCCTCTAACCTTAAGCAAATTTGACCACCCTTGCGCCACGCCATTCTGGCTTGAGCAGCAGCACCTAAGGCCCCCGCAGGGAACAGATCAGGTTCAAACTGGGGGCTTTGAGTTCATGTCTCAGTCACTTGGCAGTGATGCTACGCGGATCAAAGGACTCCACCTCTAGTTCCAGGTGTTTGGCGGGGCTTTGAACTTGGTGCTTTGGGTAGCTCGTAGCCCTGACATGTCCTGTAGCACGTCACTTTTGGAAAATCAGGGCCTCATCTTCTATTCAGAGGCACACAAAACTCTTCTCTGGGTGCAATGTAGCCCCTGGGCGTGCCTAAAGCAGCTTCCTTTGTACAGAAAAGCACACCTGATGAGTAGCGATTCCTCATTAAGTGATTTGGAGCCTTTGCCAGCATGCAACAAAGAGAAAAGCTAACTAAAGATTCTCCCAGAGAGAGCTGTCTTAAGCAAGTCTGTGCAGAATCCTACTCAGGTCTGTTCCATGGGGCTTACAAAACCATGGGGTAAAAACAAAATGACCATCCCTGGGCCGAGAGAGGCCAGGTTCCAAAGCACCAGGGTGCGAGCCTTTTCAGTTGCGGCACCTGCACTGTGGAACCAGCTCCCGGAGGAGGTGCGGGCCCTGCGGAACCTCGACCAGTTCCGCAGGGCCTGCAAGACTGCCCTTTTTAGACGCGCCTATGATGATACGGACTGCTGAGTTGCAATGAACGAAGAACCGCCATCTTTAACACCATTTAAACTGGCAGAATCAGCGCCAGAACAGCTATTACTGCCAGATATATATATAATGTAATGTAAATTAAGTATTTTAATTGAACTAACGGGTTTTTATGTGTAATTTTAATTGTTAATCTAATGTTTTACTATTTATGTTAATATATTACTTACTGTTAGCCGCCCTGAGCCGCTTTGCGGGGAGGGCGGGGTAGAAATAAAATTTATTATTATTATTATTATTATTACTCCCAGGAAAGTTTTCTTAGGGTAGCACTGTAAAGTGACTTTCATAGAATCATAGAGTTGGAAGCCTGTTCCACTGAGGAACCGCTCTAACAGTCAGGAAATTCTTCCTAATGTTGAGCCGGAAACTCTTTTGATTTAATTTCAACCCGTTGGTTCTGATCCTACCTTCTGGGGCCACAGAAAACAACTCCACACCATCCTCTCTAAGACAGCTCTTCAAGTACTTGAAGAGGGTGATCATATCACCTCTCAGCCACCTCCTTTCTAGGCTAAACGTGCCCAGCTCCTTCAACCTTTCCTCATAGGACTTGGTCTCCAGACCCCTCACCATCTTCGTCACCCTCCTCTGGACCCGTTCCAGCTTGTCTATATCCTTCTTAAAATGTGGTGCCCAAAACTGAACACAATACTCCAGGTGAGGACTTACCAGAGCAGAGTAAAGCGATACCATCACTTCACATGATCTAGACACTATACTTCTGTTGATACAGCCAAAAATTGAATGTGCCCGTTGCGTCTTTGTGCGAGTCACTGTTCCGACCGCCTTCTCCCAGTCAGCATCTGCTTGGGGAAGGGGGAGTTAATTCTGCCACATCTTTCCAAATGGTGTGGAATAGTGGTTAGAACAACCACTCTGGGATACCTGGGTTCAAATCCCTGCTGTATCTGAAAGCCAGTTTCACACTTTCCATATAACCTACCTCACAGGGATATGTTACGAGGATAAAATGGTAAAAGGAGCAGCATGAATTCTTCCCTGAATGCCTTTAGGGAGGGGCACGGTTTAAAATAATTCAATAGGCATGATTTTATTTTTTCTCCCATACTGCAGTAAAATCAGCGCTGTCCTTGGATGAGGCTGCCAGGCGTGCCTCTGCATGAGTTCCTGTATCAGTAGGAGGCAGGTCCAGATCAGCAACTCTTGAAAGGACACAAAGCATGGATTCCCTCAAGAAGTGGGCCGTTGCTTCAAGAGGGGATTGGATCAACATATGGAGCAGAGGTCCATCGGTGGCTATTAGCCGCAGTGTATTGTTGGAACTCTCTGTCTGGGGCAGTGATGCTTGGTGCTTGGAAGGGCCGCAGTGGGAGGGTTTCAGTGTCCTGACCCCACTGGTGGACCTCCTGATGGTGCCTGGTTTTTTAGCCATTGTGTGACACAGAGTGTTGGACTGGACGGGCCATTGGCCTGATCCAACATGGCTTCTCTTATGTTGCATAATCTGAAGCTAAGCCCTATTGCAGGAGGCAAGAGTGAATTTACTCTTCCAGTTTTTATTTGTTTTATTAGACTTTTAGCCCTCCCCTGGTCCTCAGGGCTGGTAATTTTAATTTGAATGTTGGTCTACAGGAAAAACAGGGGCAGTGCAGATGGATGTGGCTTGCCTTGACAGCGCCGGCCAGCTACTTCCAGAGTAAGCTGAATGTCAGGGCTGCAAATGGCTTTTGGTGCCATCAATCAATCTCCGTCTCCTCCCCTTCAACCCTGGTCATCACGGAATTATGTAGTTGGAAGGGGCCATGCAGGCAATCTAGTCCAACCCTCTGCTCAACACAGGATCAGCCTAGCAGGGGTGTCGAACACTCATTTGTTATGAGGGCCGAATTTAACACAAATGAGACCATGTCGAGCTGGGCCATGTGTGTACTTATTTTAGATTAGCTAGCAGAGATATAAACATTTTAAAGAACACCAACACAATTAAAGATTTCTTTTACAAAAAACTTAAAACACGTTTAAAACTTAATCTCTTGTTGGCCTTAAAGGTGCTTTCTTTATCTCTCTCCCGTGCGACCCAGGGATCTGGGCAAGGGAAGCTCTAGCTCTTTCCTTCCTTCCCCAGGGGACCAGGATGGGGGGAGCCTCATCCAATAGAAGGAAGAGGGGCTTGGTTTAGTAGTTCTGTGTGGTTGAGGGAGCCTCAGCCAATAGAAGGAAGAGGGGCTTGGTTTAGTAGTTCTGCTGTGTGGTTGAGGGAGCCTCAGCCAATAGAAGGAAGAGGGGCTTGGTTTAGTAGTTCTGCTGTGTGGTTGAGAGAGCCTGACAAAGCAAGCTCTGCCTCCCCCCCCCTTCCTCCCCAAGGGAGGAGTCTCAGCCAATGGAGAAAACAGAAGCTTTGCTCTGTAGTTTCTGTGTGATTGAACAAGCCTGGCAAAGCAAGCTGTGGTGCAGAAAAAGAGAGGGAGAAGGAAACAGGTGACAGCCAGTTGCTCGGGGGCCTGATACGGCCCCGGGCCTCATGTTTGACACCCCTGGCCTAGAGCAGCCCTGACATGTGTTTGTCCAACTGCTGCTTAAAGACTGCGGGGGAGCCCACCACCTCCCTTGGGAGCTGAGTCAACTGTTGAACAATTCTGAGTGTAAGAAAGTTTTCCCTAATATCCACCTGTTATCTCCCTGCCCTTAATTTAGACACATTATTGCGATTCCTCTCCTCTGCAGTCAACAGGAACAGCTCCCTGCCCTCCTCTAAGTGACAGCCCTTCAAAGACTTCAAGAAAGCAAGCCTGTTCCCCCTTCAACCTCCTCTTCTCCAGACTTCCCAAGTCCCTCAGCCTTTCCTCCTAGGGCTTGGTCTCCAGGCCCCGATCATCCTCATCGCTCTCCTCTGCACCCGCTCTATTCTTTCCACATCTTTTTTGAAGTGAGGCCTCCAGAACTGCGCACACAATTCCAGATGCAGCCTGATCGATGTGGTGTACAGCTTGTGATTTGGATGTTATGCCTCTGTTGATACACCCCCAAGATCACATTTGCCTTTTTTGCTGCTGCATCACACTGAGTGCTCATATTTAGTTTACAGGTTGTATTCATGGATTTCTAGACAAGGAATATCAGATGGGACTCGTTAGGCAGAGCTTTAGCAAGTGAATCATCAAAGTCTTTGCAGCAGTGTCCAAAGCCAGGTCAGTTGCAGAGAATTTTGCAAATGTGATCGGCCCTATTGGCAGCCAGACTGGCTGCTGGCATTGGCTTCCTCCTTTAATGGAGTTACAAGCTTTAGTCAAAAGTGAATTGTTGGAGATCATTCAAAGGGAGCTTTTTAAATTCTTCCAACCCCAAAAGAAAAAGGCTTGTTTGTGTTTAACCATCTCTTGACACTCCTGTGGAAGGAGAGGTATTCCATTTGTACAGCGGTCAAAAGAGCTCCTTCCAGCTTGCCTACCAAAAGCTTGCAAACACCCAGTGCAGCTCTTAAGTCTTCTTTGCCAGGAACTGCAAAGCGCTCCCCGCACGGTTCTTGAAGTTCTTCTTCCCCATCCTTCCAAGTTACAGTGGTCACTTGCATTGCAAGAGTGAAATCCCCCCTCCCCCTCCAATCAAGGCGCGGCTGACATGGCCACCCCATAGAGCAGAGGTGGCCAAACTGTGGCTCGGGAGGCACATGTGGCTCTTTCACACATATTTTGTGGCTCTTGAGGCTCCCATCACCCCATTGGCTGACTTGGAAAAGGCATTTGTCTCTTTAAATCAATTTGCCAAGCCAAGCCAGCCAGCAGCTTAGAAAATGTGTGTAAAGTGTGTAAAGTTAAAGTTGCTTTCTTTTCACCTTCACATCCCCTCCCACCCTCCCTCCTTCCTCCTGGCTCTCAAACATCTGACATTCATGTGTTGTGGCTGTGGCTCTCAGACATCTGACGTTCATGTGTTGTGGCTCTCAGACATCTGACGTTCATGTGTTGTGGCTCTCGGACATCTGACGTTCATGTGTTGTGGCTCTCGGACATCTGACGTTCATGTGTTGTGGCTCTCGGACATCTGACGTTCATGTGTTGTGGCTCTCGGACATCTGACGTTCATGTGTTGTGGCTCTCGGACATCTGACGTTCATGTGTTGTGGCTCTCAGACATCTGACATTTATTCTATGTGACTCTTACATTAAGCAAGTTTGGCCACCTCTGGTCTGTACCTTGTGGCTAATAACCACAGATGGTGGACCCCTGCTCCATAAGTTCATCCAGTCCTCTTTGGAAGCTGTCCATGCTTGTAGCCGCTGCCAGTTCCTGCAGCAGTGAATTCCACATGTTCATTACTCTTTGGGTGAAGAAGTACTTCATTTTATCTGTTCTAAGGCTATCACTCATTAATTTCCTTGAGTGTCCACAAGTCCTGTGAGAAAGGGAGAAAAGCATTTCTTTCTCTACCCCTCTGTCCCCTGTATAATTTTATACAACAACAAGCCTTTATTGGCATAAAACAGATTTAGCAGTACGAATAACAATGTAAGTAATATAAAATCCTGGAAAATAGAGTACGCAGGGGAGCTAACTGGGATTTTGTAAAGGCAAAACTACTCTTGATCATTGTAATACCTTGTCTCATCTAATTTCCAAATATACTATTAGGAAAAAGATGAAATTGTATGTAGCCTTTTTAGACTTAAAGGGATCATTTGATTCAATTGACAGGGACCTGCTTTGGGCTAACCTTGAACAAACAAGTATTGATAAAAGACTTCTCATGCTTATTAAAAAATTATATACTTCTAACTTTTGTCAGGTCAAATGCTCTTCATCATGCAATCTTACGTCAAAAATCCCATTAAACAAAGGGGTTAAACAAGGCTGTGTGTTGGCCCCTTTTCTGTTTAACCTCTTTCTTAATGACCTTGCTCCCTTTTTGTCCGATATCGATCATCATAGTCCTAAACTCGGTGCCAGACATGTTCCCTTACTTTTATACGCGGACGATACAGTTTTACTATCTTGTTCCAGAATTGGATTAAAACGCTTGCTTGCCCGTTGTATCACTTTCTTTAACTACAAATAAGCTCCTTTTGAACTATGACAAATCTAAAATTGTTGTATTTTCCAAATCTTGGAAGCCAACTACATGGTCAATAGGTGGCAAAGAGATGGAACAAGTAAAATACTACAAACACTTAGGAATTCATTTCCAATATAACACACTTTGGACTAATCACCGTAACTGTATAATTAAGTCAGTCAATGTTAACATTGCAGCTATTCAGCGCTTCTTTTATTGTAGAGGCAATCTGTTTGTCCCAGCTGCGCTAAAAATCTTTAAGGCTAAAGTGATACCGCAGCTCTTATATGGGGTCCCAGTTTGGATCACAGCCTTGGACAACAACATTGAAGGTGTCCAATCAAAATTTCTACGGAAAATCCTGGGATTCCCGAAGTGCGTCCCATATGCAGTTCTATGTTTAGAAACAGGGATGAATCTTGTGGAAACACAAGCATGGCTAATGTTATTTAAATATTGGTTACGGCTACATTTCTACTCTGATTCGGAGAGCCTTCTATATCAACTGCTCTCAGAATCCAATATGTCAAATTGGTTAGTATTTATTGAGAGGAAAATTAAGTCTATGGGCATTGATATAGATTCACTTTTTATGCTATCCCTAAAAGATGCATTCTTGAAACTTAAGCTTAGAGTCTTGGATATTGAAATGCAAACATTATATAGCCTGGCCAACAAAACTTGCTCCCCGCTGAATTTTGAACTTCCTCTTTCTGTAGGGAAATTAGCGTCCTATTTCTCCTCTCTGCAAGCGCCACAACAACGGCGTGCTTTCTCATTAACGAGATGCAATGCATTACCATCTGCTATTTTATTTGGCAGATTTAACAGGATTGATTACTCTGCCAGACATTGTCTTTGGAATCCCAATTGTATCGAAACTATCTCCCATGTATTATTGAATTGTCCCCTTTATGATGATATTCGTCGTATATATTTGAAAGATATTTTAGCAGATATGTTGAGCTGTGCTGATTCAGGCAAAGTCTACAGACTTTTAAATGACAACCGCTCTGAGTTAACTTTAATGGTTGCCGAATTCCTTCAACAGGCCATGGAAATCCGACACAGATTGGCTCTGGAATGACCATATCTTATTTGTTTTATTCATTTAATTTTGTTAAACTTGAAATTACATATATTTTACTCGTTTTATGTACATTAGCTCCCCTGCGTATAATTTTGTAAACCTTTATCAAGTTACCCTTCAATCGTTTCTCCAAGCTATAAGAGCCTAAGCTTCTTTTAACTTTTCTTTGTAGGGAAGGTGTTCCATTCCGTTACAGCTTGGTGTAGAGTCAGTTTGGTGTAGTGGTTAAGAGCGTGGACTCTAATTGTGGAGAACCGAGTTTGTTTCCCCACTTCTCCACGTGCAACTCCTGATGTGACTTTCAGTGAGTCACATAAGAACATAATAGAAGCCATGTTGGATCAGGCCAATGGCCCACCCAGTCCAACACTCTGTGTTATACAGTGGCCAAAAACCCCAAGCGCCATCAGGAGGTCCACCAGTGGGGCCACTGTACCCTCCCCAAAGCACCAAGAATACAGAGCATCACTGCCCCAGACAGAGAGTTCCAACAATAGTTCTCTCAGAGCTGTTCCTCTCCAGAGCTGTTTCTGTCAGGCAGTGTTCTCTCTAAGCTGAGTGAGCGTGAGCTAGCTCACAGATTTTTAGCCTCCAGCTCACACATTTTTGTCTTAGCTCAGGAAAGATGACCCCAGAGCACAATAATTGACGCAGTAGCTCACAGCTTTAATGCCAGTAGCTCGCAAAGAAGAAGTTTTGCTGACCAGACTCTGCAGCTTAGAAGGAACATTGCTCATAGGTGTTTGTTGTGGGGAGGGGAAGGGAAAGGAGATTGTAAACTATTCTAAGACTCCTTTGGGTAGTGAAGGGCAGGGAATAAATCCAACTCTCCTCCTCCTTTTTGTCAGGATTTCCAAATCGTCCCCCAAAACAGGAATACAGGCAAGCTGTCCCCCCCCCCACACACACACACTGGTTGAAGGCGGTTTTTGAATTATTAATGCCTCTCGCATGCAAATGATACACTCTCACATCCCGTTGCTCCCAGCGGAAGAGTTAGGCACGTGTTTAAATCTCTTCCCATGGAGATCAATATGGAAGTGCTTTGAAAATACATACCCCACTTTTCTCCCCGATGGGGAATCCAAAGTGACTCACAGCATAATTCTTCCCTCCTCCATTCTGTCTTCAGAAGGCCACTCCGTGGACAGGTTAGGCTGAGAGAGAAACTGGCTAAAGGTCACTCAGCATAGTGGTGGTTTGAACCTGCGTCCCCCAGATGTTGGCCTGATGCTGTAAGCCCTAGACCAAGGGTGACCAGACTCGCTTAATGTAAGAGCCATACAGAATAAACATCAGATGTTTGAGAACTGCAAGAGCTGAATGTCAGATGTTTGAGAGCCGCAAGACAGGGAAGGAAAGAGGAGGGAGGGAGAAGAGGAAAGAAAGCAACTTTAAATGCATTCTCCAAGCCACCGGCTGGCTTGGCTTGGAGAAGTGATTGAAAGAGACAAATGCCTTCTCCAAAAGAGAGCCACACAATATGTGTGAAAAAGCCACATGTGGCTCTCGAGCTGCAGTTTGGCCACCCCTGCCTTTTCTGCTCTCATTTGGCTGAATTCTGCATTAATTAAAGCACACCCAGAGACAGATGCAAGAAACCACCCTCTCTTGTCACTTGCTGGGATGGCTGTAAGTCAGCTGCTACTTCAAGGCACTACACACACACACACACCCCTCCCTTCCTCTCCCCCCCCACCCCCCCCCCGTTGAAGCGTCAAACTGGAATTTGGGAAATCCAGGTTTGAATCCCCCACTCCTGCCATGGAAACTCACTGGGATGACCTTGGACCAGTCACGCATTCTCAGCCTAACCTACCTCTCAGGGTTGTTGTGAGGATAAAAGGGAAGAGAGGAGAAGGATGTAAACAGCTTTGGGGCTCCATTGGGGTGTAAATAGGAATGGGCACGAACCGATCTATGAATCTCGATCCATGCACAAATTGGGCCGATTCGTGGTTTGTTTCACACTGGTTCAGCCCTCAGTGATTAGTTTGGTTCGTTTTTGCAGTTTGTTCCCACTGCCCCTGACAGCCTGGCACTGATTCAGTCTATTCCCAGGCAATGCTGGGGGTGGACTTCTAGAAACGCCCATAGGAGTTGTCCATAGCTTGATTGGCAGCTCTGGGAGCCCATCACAGAGCTCCCATTTTGCTTTATGGGAGCAGACGCCCTGACTCAGCTGTTTTTACTTTGCAGCGTGAAGAGAGAGGAGGTAGTTGTCGTGAGAGCTGAAGTGGAGCTTTCCTGGGGGCACCTGCTTTGGGGGGCTATAACTCAGTCATTCAAAATCCGATCTTCGCCAGCATTAGGGGGTGGGTGGAGGAGAGCTTGCTGAAGACTCCCGGTGAATTTTACACCTCCCGAACCAAATGAACCAACGAACCATTAACTGGTTGAGCAGTCATACGAACCAACACAAACCACTATTTCCCCAGTTCATGCCCATCTCTAGGTGAAAGGCAAGATATAAGTAAAGAAACAATCAGCCAGTTCCATACTAGACCATTAATCCTGGTTCAGCCCTGTCCCCAGACTGACATTGTACACTTGGATCATGGAATCACAGAAACCAACTCTATGCGTTTACGATTCTAGTTTAGAAAATTAGTTTGGGGACAGAGTTGTACCAGGATTAAAGGTCTGGTGTGGAACTTGCCTAAACCAAGGGTGGCTCTCTCTTTAATGCACTTCGCCAAGCCAGCCAACAGCTTGGAGAACGCATGTAAAGCTAAAGTTGCTTTCTTTTTACCTCTCCCTCCCCCATCGATTTGCTTTTCTCCCTCCCTGTCTTGTGGCTCTCAAGCATCTGGCGTTCATGCCTTGCGGCTCTCAAACATTTGATGTTTATTCTATGTGGCTCTTAATGTTAAGCAAGTTTGGCCACCCCTGGACTAAACAAAACACATGAATTCAGAGCAGCGCTCATGAGAGCCAGTTTGGTGTAGTGGTTAAGTGTGCGGACTCTTATCTGGGAGAACCGGGTTTGATTCCCCTCTCCTCCACTTGCAGCTGCTGGGATGGCCTTGGGTCAGCCATAGCTCTCATAGGAGTTGTCCTTGAAAGGGCAGCTGCTGTGAGAGCCCTCTCCAGCCCCACCCACCTCACAGGGTGTCTGCTGTGGGGGAAGGAGATAGTGAGCCCCTCTGAGTCTCTGATTCAGAGAGATGGGCGGGGTATAAATCTGCAGTCTTCTTCATCCATCCCTGTTTGGTGTAAAGTGTGCGGACTCTTATCTGGGAGAACCGGGTTTGATTCCCCACTCCTCCACATGCAGCTGCTGGAATGGCCTTGGGTCAGCCAGAGCTCTGGCAGAAGTTGTCCTTGAAAGGGCAGCTGCTGTGAGAGCCCTCTCAGTCCCACCCACCTCACAGGGTGTCTGTTGTGGGGGGAGAAGATACAGGAGGTTGTAAGCCGCTCTGAGTCTCTGATCCAGGGAGAAAGGCGGGGTATAAATCTGCAGTCGTCTTCTCCTCCCTGCTTTCTGCATTGCTTCAACAGCTGGGATCCGCAGGCCAGGGCTGTAATTCCTGCATTTAGGCAGGATTGGGTCTGTTGTGTTCTCTGCTTACGGTAATAGCCGTGCCAAGGCTCCCAGAAGGCCTTAATTGCCTCTGCCAGGCTTGCCAAATGGCTGCTCTCTGGGCCTCTGCCCTCGTCATGCCTCCTCCCCAAGGTGTTTAAGCGGCAGCAGCCGGCAGGCAGGTCGGTCCTAGGTTTGATCATCCCTTGGATCAAAAGGTGCATTAAAACGTTTTTTGGACCTTGCTGGAAATCCGAGCTGGGAGGCATGTGTCGCTCTCTGTAATTAATATAACTTTGCGTATTGTTTTTGCAAATCATCCCGGTGCCAGCTTTTGCAGTTGATGGGCAGGTTGTGCTTCGCTTGCCTTGTAACGCTGCTGCTCCCAGGCGCGTGGAAGGAGGAGGCGAGAAGAGAGGGAAACAGTAGTGCTTGGGGGAAAAAAATCACAAGAATTGGAAAAATAGGTAGAACCTGTTTCGTTTTCCCAGCATGCACTTCCCTTTCCATTCCTTTTAGCAGGACTCTTTCTAATTTAGAAGATGATGATGATATTGGATTTATACCCTGCCCTTCACTCTGAATCTCAGTCTCAGAACAGCTCACAATCTCCTTTACCTTCCTCCCCCACAACAGGCACCCTGTGAATTAGGTAGAGCTGAGAGAGCTCTCCCAGCAGCTGCCCTTTCAAGGACAGCTCTGCGAGAGCTATGGCTGACCCAAGGCCATTCCAGCGGCTGCAAGTGGAGGAGTGGGGAATCAAACCCGGTTCTCTCAGATAATAGTCTGTGTACTTTTTTAGTCAGAGTAGTACAGAGGTGGAACCAACTGCCTAGGAAGGTGGTGAACTCCCCTTCATTGTCAGTCTTCAGAACACAGCTGGATAATTATTTGTCGGAGATGGCTTTAGGCTGATCCTGCATGGAGCAAGGGGTTGGACTAGATGGTCTGTATGGCCCCTTCCAACTCTATGATGAAGCAAGTTTGACCACCCCTGCTTCAAGGTATGAGCTTCATGTGCACACACACTTCCTCAGATACATAGTAGATATTAGATTTATGTCCCATCCTATACTCTGAATCTCGAGAGTCTCAGAGCGGTCACAATCTCCTTTACCTTCTCCCCTCCTCCCCCCCACAAGAGACACCCTGTGAGGTAGGTGGGGTTGAGAGAGCTCTTGACAGAAGCTGCCCTTTCAAGGACAGCTCTGTGGGAGCTATGGCTGACCCAAGGCCATTCCGGCAGCGGCAAGTGGAGGAGTGGGGAATCAAACCTGGTGGAAGATAAACAGTTCAAACAGCCTCCGTCTATAAGTTTGAACATTTATCTTTCATTTCTGTGTATCTGAGGAAATGTGTGGGCACACGAAAGCGCAGACCCAGAATTAAACTCTGTTGGTCTTAAAGGTGCCACTGGACTCTTAACTTTGTTCTGTTGCTTCAGACCAACATGGCTAGGTAAGACCTCACCTGGAGTCTTGTGTTCAGTTTTGGGCACCACATTTTAAGAAGGATATAGACAAGCTGGAACGGGTTCAGAGAAGGGCAATGAAGATGGTGAGGGGTCTGGAGACCAAGTCCTATGAGGAAAGGTTGAAGGAGCTGGGCAGGTTTAGCCTGGGGAGGAGGCGTCTGAGAGGTGATAGGATCACCATCTTCAAATCTTTGAAGGGCTGTCATATAGGATGGTGCGGAATTGTTTTCTGTGGCCCCAGAAGGTAGGACCAGAACCAGTGGGTTGAAATTAAATCAAAAGAGTTTCCGGCTCAACATTAGGAAGAACTTCCTGACCGTTAGAGCGATTCCTCAGTGGAACAGGCTTCCAACTCTATGATTCTATGAAAGTCACTTTACAGTGCTACCCTAAGAACTTCCTGACAGCGATTCCTCAGTGGAACAGGCTTCCTCGGGAGGTGGTGGGCTCTCCTTCCTTGGAGGTTTTTAAACAGAGGCTAGATGGCCATCTGACAGCAATGAGGATCCTGTGAATTTGGGGTAGATATTTGTGGGTTTCCTGCATTGTGAGGGGGGGGGGGTTGGACTAGATGACCCTGGAGGTACCTTCCAACTCTTATGATTCTATGGCTCCCCACCTGGGCCTATCCTAAACAGAGTTCTTGCCATTTAAAGCCTCTTGATTTCATTGCATTTAGACTGGGGTGCACACAGGTTTGCACAATACACGCTATGTTATTCTATTTCAACAGTAATTGAAAACATACCTTCCAAAAGAAGCAGGCAGCTACTATATTGTCCACTGCCTAAAACAGGGGTGTCAAACATGTGGCCTGGGGGCCGAATTAGGCCCCCGGAGGGCTCCTATCAGGCCCCCGAGCAACGGGCTGTCATCTGCTTCTGTCTCCCTCTCTCTTGCTTCCTTCTGCATCACAGCTTGCTTTGCAAGGCTTCCTCAATTGCATAGGAGCTACAGAGCAAAACCTCCATTTTCTCCATTGGTTGAGGCTCCTCCCCCTCCTGGTCCCCTGGGGAGGGAGGGAAAGAGCCCAGTTCCCTGAATCCCAAGGGAGAAATGCAAAGAAAGCACCTTTAAGACCAACAAGTGCTAATGTTTTAAGCATGTTTTATTTTAAGGTGGTTGTTTTTTTAAATCTTTAGTCCTGTTTGTCTGTGTCCTTTTAAAAGTTTATATCTCTGCTACCTAATCTTATATAGCTACACCCATGGTCCAGCCCAGCCTGACAAGGCCTCATTTGTGTCAGATCCAGCCCTCATAACAAATGAGTTTGACACCTCCGGCCTAAAATATCTCCATTTTTTTGAGTCAGAAAAAAAAACAAGCAGGCGAAAGAGTTGGGGGAGGGGAAAAAAGCCATCAAAAGGGTTGAAACCGAAGGGAAGATTTATTATTCGGCCCTAGAAGTGGTCCTTTCTCCATCTGGTCAGTGTTAGCGTTATTATCCAGCAATAAAGTAAAAAGCGTCAACGCTTGTTTAGCCGGGGCAACAGGGAGACAAGTTTATTTGCGTAGCAACCGTTCCTCTTTCAGACTATCTCCAGCCTTTCCTGGGTGCAAAAGCTAGCCTGTGTTTTAAAGATAACAACAGCCTTTTATGCAGAGTGTCTGCGTGTGAGTGTGAGCAGGGCATGTAAAGACGAGAGTGGGATCGTGTCCATTAGCCCCACCCTTCAGGGGTGTCAAACTCATTTCTTATGAGGGCCGGATCTGTCATAAATGATACTTTGTCAGGCCAGGCTATGTAGGGCTGGGCCATGTGTGTACCTATTTGAGGTTAGGTAGCAGAGATATAAACGTTATAAAGGACACAGACAAACACAATTAAAGTTTTTTTAAAAAAAAACTTAAAATAAAACATGCTTAAAACATTAGCACTCGTTGGTCTTAAAGGTGCTTTCTTTATATCGCTCCTGTGCGATCCAGGGAACTGGGCAAAGGAATCTCTGGGTCTTTCCTTCCTTCCCCAGGGGACCAGGAGGGGGAGGAGCCTCATCCAATAGAAGGAAGAGAGGCTTGGCTCAGTAGCTCTGCTGTGTGATTGAGAGAGTGGGGCAAAGCAAGTTCTCCCTCCCCTGGCCTTTCCAAGGGAGGAGCCTCAGCCAATGGAGAAAATAGAGGTTTTGGTTGAGCAAGGATAGCAAAGCAAGCTGTGATGCAGAAGGAAGTGAGAGAGAGGGAGAAGGAAGCAGATCACAGCCAGTTGCTCGGGGGCCTGATAGGAGCCCTCCAGGGGCCTGATTCAGCCCCTGGGCCAACACCCCTGCTATATATATTCAGTCCCACATCAGCACAGAGTCTGCAAGCATGCAAACAACACAACTGTTTTCACTTAGTTTACATCTTCTCCTGCAGACCAGCACAACTGGCCTCTGAAACTCTGTCCATGGTGGTTTCATTCTATTTTTGAATACCTGCAAACTGGAGAGCCGGTTTGGTATAGTGGTTAAGTGCATGGACAATTAGCTGGGAGAATGGGGGTTGATTCCCCACACTTCCACTTGCACCTGCTGGAATGGCCTTGGGTCAGCCATAGCTCTCGCAGGAGTTGTCCTTGAAAGGGCAGATGCTGGGAGAGCCCTCTCAGCCCCACCTACCTCACAGGGTGTCTGCTGTGGGGGAAGAAGATAAAGGAGCTTGTAAGCAGCTCTGAGTCTCTGATTCAGAGAGAAGGGCGGGGTATAAATCTGTAGTTCTTCTTTTTCTTCTTCTCCTTCTAAAGCCCTTTGTAGCCAACGGAGACAACCACTCAAGCCCACTGTCCCTTTCTCTCTTGCCTTGCAGCGAGTCGGACGGGAACCCCAGCACCGAAGACGAATCCAGCAAGGGGGCAAGAGGATTTATCCCCGCACTCCCTCGCCAACGCGTCTGACGGCGTCACCGGCTTAAGCCTCCCCAACCAGATGGAGCAGGTGTACATGCAGCAGCTCGGAAGCACCAAAATCTCCTTAAGCTCTTCGGGAGTTTTGCTGAACGGGAACTTGGTGTCCACCAGCCCGTCCCCCGTTTTCCTGAACGGCACCTCTTTCATCCAGGGTCCCAACGGGCTCATTCTCAACGGACTCAACATGGGGGCTTCGCCCACTGTGTCTTTAAACCAGCCCAAAGCATCTCCAGGGGCTTTGAGCAATGGGGTCCCCGTGGCCGACATCTTGACGCCTTCTTCCGAAGACGTGAAAGACTTCAAGCTCCTCCAGACCCCCATGTCCGGATCCGTGGGCTTCCTCCACCGCCACCACAACCTACAGCCCCAGTCCGGTGCCTGCCTCTTCCCGGGCTTGATCCCGACCATGGAAGTGAAGAAGGAAGAAAGCGAAGAAGCCACGCTTCTCAAGATGGTAGCTCCGTGGTGACGTTTACGGCCCCGTCCAGATAAACCAGTTACGGCATCGTCCAGATTCCCAGTTCGGCAACCAGCGGCCAGTTGCTTAATGGAGGGATTGGTTCTCTTCTCTGCAGCTGCCCTCGGTTTCAGTGGCTTCTTCCCAAGGTAAAAGCTGGTTTGTTTAAACAAATTTTTATTTGCTGAAAACAGAGTTTAGACAAGATATTAATCTTGCATCTTTTTTGCAGCTGTGTCTGTGTAGGATTGGATCCAGCGCAGCCATGCTGCCGAAGGTCGTGCCTTCCCCCAGTGTAAGGAGGTTTTTTTACACTGAGGGTAGGCACCAACATTAGCTAAACTAGAGCTGTAACATTCCTGGAAACTTGTAAGTTGTTGGTTCTCCCGAGGAACTGGTTGGCCACTGTGTGAGATAGGATGCTGGACTTGATGGACCACTGGTCTGATCCAGCAGGGCTCTTCTGATGTTCTAATGAAGGCTTCAGCCTCTATGCCCTGTTGTTGGCCCTCCAGAGGAACTGGTTGGCCAATGTGTGAGACAGGATGCTGGACTTGATGGACCACTGGTCTGATCCAGCAGGACTCTTCTGATGTTCTAATGAAGGCCTTGGCCTCTATGCCCTGTTGTTAGCCCTCCAGAGGAACTGGTTGGCCACTGTGTGAGACAGCATGCTGGACTTGATGGACCACTGGTCTGATCCAGCAGGACTCTTCTGACGTTCTAATGCAGTGGTCCCCAACCTTTTTGGCACCGGGGACCGGTTTTGTGGAAGACAATTTTTCCTGGGGTGGGGGCATGGTTTTGGGATGATACAATTGTGCACTTTATTTTGGTGTGGTAGTTAAGTGTGTGGACTCTTGTCTAGGAGAACCAGGTTTGGTTTCTCACCCCTCCAGTTGCAGATGCTAGAATGGCTGTGGGTCAGCCATAGCTCTAGCAGAGTTGTCCTTGAAAGGGCAGCTTCTGGGGAGAGCTCTCTCAGCCCCACTCACTTCACAGGGTGTCTGTTGTGGGGGAGGAAGATAAAGGAGATTGTGAGCCACTCTGAGATTTTTTGAGTGGAGGGCAGGATATAATCCAATGTCTTATTATTATTATTACTACATTGTAATATATAATGAAATAATTATACAGCTCATGGCCCAGTTGCTAACAGGCCATGGGCTGGTACCGGTCTACGGACCAGGGGTTGGGGACCCCAGTTCTAATGAAGGCCTCAGCCTCTGTGCCCTGTTGTCAGCCCTCCAGAGGAACTGGTTGGCCCACTCTTTGAGACAGGATGCTGGACTAGATGGACCACTGGTCTGATACAGCAGGGCCCTTCTTGTGTTCTTATGCCGGGGGTGGGGGAGGTACATGCCTCACTTCTGTTTTTCCTAGGAGTAAAAAGGAAACTTCAGGAAATGTTGAAATAATTGAAACATACAAAGTACTTTCCAATCAAAACTAAATTTGTCTCACTTGATTTAACAATGTAAAATGTTTTGTTTATAATTTAGCATAGGAAATTGTGCTGTTTGGCATGTTTATGGATTTTAAAGTATAAATGTCTTAGTTTTCTGGAAGAAAAATGGCAAGTACACCTAGTAGTTGAGAGAGTTACAAACTATGGCACCCTAGGTTGCCTCAGCACACAGATTTTAATGTTGACTATCTGAGAGAAAGCAAAGTTAAAAACTGAAGGGTAGAAACCAAAGTCTGTAGTACACAAAGTATTGTCATTGATATATCTAACCTTTGACATGGCCAGATCCATGAAAAATCCCAAGACTGGAACTATGAACAGACATGATAGATCAGGGGTGTCAAACATGCGGCACAGGGGCCAAATCAGGCCCTTGGAGGGCTCCTATCAGGTCCCTGAGCAATTGGCTCTTGTCTGCTTCCTTCTCCCTCTCTCTTGCTTCCTTCTGCATCTCAGCTTGCTTTGCAAGGCTTGCTCAGTCACACAGGAGCTACAGAGCAAAACCTCGATTTTCTCCATTGGTGAGGCTCTTCCTCTTCCTGGTCCCCTGGGGAGGGAGAGAAAGAGCCAGAGCTTTCTTTGCCAGTTCCCTGGATGCTGTGGAAGAAATACAAGAAAGCACCTTTAAGACCAATGAGTGCTACTGTTTTAAGCATGTTTTATTTTAAGTTTTTTTTAAAAAAAAATCTTTGTGTTTATCTGTGTCCTGTATAAAGTTTTATCTCTGCTACCTAATCTATAATAGGTACACATACGGCCCAGCCTGCCATGGCTCAACCCAAGAAGGTCTCATTTATGTCAGACCCAGACCCCATAACAAATGAGTTTGACACCCCTGCCATAGGTGGGGTTGCCAATCCCCAGCTGGGGCCAGGGGATCCCCTGCTTTGGAGGCCCTCCCCTCGCTTCAAGGTCATCAGAAAGCATGGAAGGGGAAATGTCTGCTGGGCACTCCATTATTCCCCTATGGAGACCGATTCCCATAGTGTATAATGGAGAATTGATCTGTGGGTATCTGGGGCCCTGGGGGGGCTGTTTGTTGAGATAGATGCACCAAATTTTTAGCATAGCATCCAGTGCCTCCCCCCAAGGTAAGCTCCAGGTTTCAAAAAGATTGAACCAGTGGGTCCAATTTTATGAGCCTCAAACGAACATATATGAACATATGAAGCTGCCTTATACTGAATCAGACCTTTGGTCCATCAAAGTCAGTATTGTCTTCTCAGACTGGCAGCGGCTCTCAGGGTCCCAAGCTGAGGTTTTTCACACCTATTTGCCTGGACCCTTGTTTGGAGAAGGCGTCCCTATCCTTCATTATTTCCAGTGGAGGGAAGGCATTTGAAAGTTGTACAGTCCCTTTAAATGTGATGGCCGGAACTCCCTTTGAGGTTCAATTATGCTTGTCACAACCTTGCCACCAAAGTCTCCTGACTCCACCTCCAAAGTCCCCAGATATTTCTTGAGTTGGATTTGGTCATAGGGTTTTCAAGGTGACCTAGAAATTGAGGTAGTCATTCTAGAATTCCTTGGTGGTTTCCCATTCAGATACTAACCAGCACCAACTCCACTTAGCTTCTAAGATCTGACAAGTTCAGGCTAACCTGGGCCATACAGGTTAGGACAGTACAAACTGGAATAAGGCATCATGAACCTTAGTTATAGAGCAAATGGCTTGTTCTACAGCCATGGGATTTCAAAGGCAGGGAAATGGTGCATTTTGCGGTTGTACTAATGAATGCACAATCGAGCACGCCCTGAAAAAATCTTAACTTTCATTTTTCAAAGAAAATGCACTTGAAAATTTGTGTAATGCTCCAAATTTTCAGAGGCCTGAGTTTTGTCCTTCTTTGCGGTGAGCAAAAAGCACCGTCATGCAAAACAAGCACCTATATCCACATATTCATCATTTTGCATAATTCTGCTTAGGTGTTCCCTCTGCTCCTAAGACAGGTGCAGCTATTTATATGTGATGCACAAACAGGGCTCAGAAAAACAGAGCCAACGTCAGCCACGAGGCTTTCAGGGTGACCTTGGGCTGGTCAGTCTCACGTAACTAGACCTACCTCACAAGGTTGTTGTCAGGGGTCATTTCGTAGAAAAAAAGGTGCTGGAGCTCATTGGCACAACTCATTTGCATATGCCGCACACCCCAACATCACCGGAAAGTGTACTAAATTATATCAGTTCAGCATCTAATTATTTTCTCCTTTGTGCCCCAGGGGCATGATTTTCATCTGTCTACTTAATATGTTTTGTTGTTTTCCCATTTTTTTGTGGGGGGAAATATTAGAAAGTTTGTCAAATCTTAAGAGTTCAGCAAAATTCTCACAGGGGATTTGAACAAATGGAGCCCAGAAGCAATATTTTTTTCTGGGGGGTGGTGGTGTTGGTAAGAAAGAAAGATCGCAATAAAATTTAGAGGTTGTGGAGCTCTGCTCCTGTGAGCTCCTGACCAAAATGAAGCCTGGTATTGTAAAGATAAAGAAATGGTGGGGGGGAGAAAGAGATTTTGTATGCCATTCTGAGCTCCTTAAAAGGGCAGGATAAACATGTAATAATAATATAAATAATAAATATCTCTTTATTATGCTGCATTGTGGCATAGAGACTATACAGTCCAACACTCTGTCACACAGTGGCCAAAGAAACCAAGTGCCATCAGGAGGTCCACCAGTGGGGCTGGAAGCCCGCCCACTGTGCCCTGCCCCGACCCCCAGGCACCAAGAATACAGAGCATCACTGTCCCAGACAGAGAGTCCCAACGATAAGCTGTGGCTAGTAGCCGCTGATGGACCTCTGCTCCAGACTAGGATCTGGTTTATACAAGCAAGAAAAATGGGGAGGGTAAACCCCCAAAGCAGTAGATTAGGCTGAATTTGTAGATCACAGTTACCAGTTCTGAATGTTCATGTCAACAACTCCATGCAAGCAGAAAACTAGTAGGGCAGAGTGGAATGCTTCTGGCCCCTTCATTATGCTTTCTGCGGTGATAGTTTGTGACAGAGAGAAGAGACTATCATCCCACCTGCAGCCAATGAGAATCAGATATACTGACAAGTGGAAGAACCACACGGACTTCATGCTTTTTTGCTTCTGCCCGCTATTTTCTTTTTCACCTCCCTGAAAGCCTCTACAGCCTTTCCTGCATTTTCCTGCCCTCTTCTCTCCCTCTCATCCTTCAGCCAACCTAACTCTCCTCCTTACGCCCCACACCCCAGGTTCAGTATGTCTTTCTTCCCGTACCTTGGCATTCCCTCCCTTAGGAAAGTCTGGCCAAGTTGCACAGCACCAACCGCCAGACCAGGCTGAGTTCTGAGGTGAGGAACCTGAAAGGATTTCTGAGGTGCACCTCGGTTTCCCCTGTATCTTCCTCCTCCCTGTATCCGGTTTGGTGTAGTGGTTAAGTGTGTGGACTCTTATCTGGGAGAACCGGGTTTGATTCCCCACTCCTCCACTTGCACCTGCTGGAATGGCCTTGGGTTAGCCATAGCTCTGGCAGAGGTTGTCCTTGAAAGGGCAGCTGTTGTGAGAGCCCTCTCCAGCCCCACCCACCTCACAGGGTGACTGTTGTGGGGGAGGAAGGTAAAGGAGATTGTGAGCCGCTCTGAGACTCTTCGGAGTGGAGGGCGGGATATAAATCCAATATCTTCTTCTTCTTCTTCTTCTTCTTCTTCTTCTTCTTCTTCTTCTTCTTCTTCTTCTTCTTCTTCTTCTTCTTCTTCTTCTTCTTCTTCTTCTTCTTCTTCTTCTTCTTCTTCTTCTTCTTCTTCTTCTTCTTCTTCTTCTTCTTCTTCTTCTTCTTCATTTCTTTCCCCCTCCTTCTGGCAGCCCCCATATCCTCTTCTTTCCCCCTCCTTCTGGCAGCCCCCATATCTTCATTCTTCCCAGCTTCCTTCTCTCCTTTCCAGCCACCACACCAACTTAACTTGTGTTGTCCTATACCCCGCCTTTCAGCAGTCCAGCAGTTCAGCTACCTGGGGTGCATCATCTCCTCAGATGCCAAGATTGACAAGGAGATTGACAACAGGCTGGCAAAGGCAAACCGTGCATTTGGCCGACTGCACAAAAGAGTGTGGAGCAACAAGCATCTGAAAAAAGGCACAAAGATCAATGTTTACAAAGCGGTTGTGATGACAACCCTCATCTACGGCTCCGAATCGTGGGTTTTATACCGTCATCACCTGCAACTCCTCGAGCGCTTTCATCAGCGCTGCCTTCGCACCATCCTCAACATCCACTGGAGTGACTTTGTGACCAACACTGAAGTCCTCAAGCGGGCGGAGGTTACCAGTATCAAGGCACTGCTGCTGAAGACGCAGCTGCGCTGGGCAGGGCATATTTCTAGGATGGAAAACCACCGCCTTCCCAAGATTGCCCTGTATGGCGAACTCTCCACCGGCCATTGAAATAGAGGGGCACCAAAGAAGAGGTACAAGGACTCCTTGAAGAAATCCCTTGGCACCTGTCGCATCAACCATCACCAGTGGTCTGACCTAGCCTCAGATCGCAAAGCATGGAGACACACCATCCACCAGGCTGTCTCTTCCTTTGAAAACGCACGCATAGCTGGTCTTGAGGACAAAAGGAGATTGAGGAAGAATCGCACTGCTACAGCACCAATCCTAAATCAGACTTTTCCCTGCAGCCACTGTGGCCGGACCTGCCTGTCCCGCATTGGTCTTGTCAGCCACCAGCGAGCCTGCAGCAGACGTGGACTATTGCACCCTTCTTAAATCTTCGTTCGCGAAGCCAAGCCGAGAGAGAGAGAGACCCCGCCTTTCTCCACAATGGGGACTTGAAGCAGCTGACGTTATTCTACGCTCCTCCATTTTAGCCTCAGAACTGTCCCATGAGGTAGATTAGGTTGAAAATGTGTAACTGGCCCAAAGTCATCTAGTGAACTTCTATGGCTATTAAGGCCTTGTACAAGATCATAGGAGTTGGAAGGAACCTCCAGGCTCATTCTAGTCCAGCCCCCTGAGATAGCAATGAAGGCCTTGTAAGAAGAAGATGATACTGGATTTATATCCCACCCTACACTCTGAATCTCAGAATCTCAGAGCGGTCACAATCTCCTTTACCTTCCCCCCACAACAGACACCCTGTGAGGTAGGTGGGGCTGAGAGGGCTCTCCCAGAAGCTGCCCTTTCAAGGACAACTCCTACAAGAGCTATGGCTGACCCAAGGCCATTTCAGCAGCTGCAAGTGGAGGAGTGGGGAATCAAGAAGAAGAAGAAGGAGATATTGGATTTATATCCCGCCCTCCACTCCAAATTTCAGAGTCTCAGAGCGGCTCACAATCTCCTTTAGAGCCAGTTTGGTGTAGTGGTTAAGTGTGTTGACTCTTATCTGGGAGAACCGGGTTTGATTCCCCACTCCTCCACTTGCAGCTGCTGGAATGGCCTTGGGTCAGTCATAGTTCTGGCAGAGGTTGTCCTTAAAAGGGGAGCTGCTGTGAGAGCCCTCTCAGCCCCATTCACCTCACAGGGTGTCTGTTGTAGGGGGAGAAGATATAGGAGATTGTAAACCATTCTGAGTCTTTGATTCAGAGAGAATGGTGGGGTATAAATCTGTAATTCTTTATCTTCCTGCCCCATAACAGACACCCGGTGAGGTGGGTGGGGCTAAGAGGGCTCTCACAGCAGCTGCCCTTTCAAGGACAACTTCTGCCAGAGCTGTGGCTGACCCAAGGCCATTCCAGGAGCTGCAAGTGGAGGAGTGGGGAATCATACCCGGTTCTCCCAGATAAGAGTCCACACACTTAGCCATTACACCAAACTAGCTCTCAAATCTGGTTCTCCAGATAAGAGTCTGCGCACTTAACCACTACACCAAACTGGCTCTTGTGAGGAGGGGGGAAGGTAAGAGATAGCCAGTAGCTTAAATTGAGCCCAGTTAACTGATGGGCAGCCAGTATGACTGCAGAATAGGAGTAATACGCAGGAGACAAGATCGCTGCTGTTTTAAGTCTTGACCATCACCTTCAGTATTTGTCCACTGCCAGTTGGATGATAAGGCTATGTTCTGTGCCATCGGTTGATTCTTGAATGGAAAGTGTGAGATGATGTGGCCCAGAGTAAATCATGCCTGAATAGCCATGACTGTGGTGTATCTCCCATTAAAGTAGACAGCAGATGAAAGTAGATTAGAAAGTTTAGTATGAGCAGGGTTCAGAGATGACTCTCCTTCCAAACGATAGACCAGGATTTTAGTTTTTAAACGAGCAGTAAAGCAGAATAAATCCATGTGCTGTGAGTGTGTAAATTTTGCACAGTAGGGTTTTTTTAATATATTAAAACGTTCACTGCGTAAGCGATTTAAAATGCAAACGGTAGCCAAAGTACCTCTGTGAGTGGAGTGAAACGTTGACATGCGGGTTCCAACATTCTCCGTGAATCCAATTTAAGCACATGGACTAATTTAGCTTCCAGGGGTGTTTTCTGTTACCTTGAGAGAGAACCTTATATGTACTTGTCAACTTTGCCATGTGGGTGATAGCTCCACATTTTTTTGTCCTGCCCAAAGGCAGTGGAATGCAAATTCTGTCCCCACAAAAACTCATCTGCTTATGACTCACTTGAAAGGAAGTTGTTTTGGCCTTTTGGCGGGGAGTCCTTTGCATAACATTTAAAAAGCAAAGGAAGGGGTGGATGGTTTAAATTACACTAAGTGCATTCTCATCACGGCTTTGGGGGGGGGGGGGTGAAAGGGAGGGGCCGTGGCTCAGTGGCAGAGCATCTGCCTGGTGTGCAGAAGGTCCTAGGTTCCATCCCCGACATCGCCAGTTAAAAAAGGGTTCTGGTAGGAAGTGATGTGAAAGACTTGGGCCTGAAACCCTGAAGAACTGCTGCCAGTATGAATAGACCAGGGGTGGCCAAAACTGTGGCTCAGGAGCCACACATGGCTCTCTCACACATATAGTGTGGCTCTCAAAGCCCGCAACACCCCCATTGGCCAGCTTGGAGCAGGCATTTGTCTCCAATATATATAAATCCAATATACTCATCATCTTTAAATCTTTGCCAAGCCGGCCAGCGACTTTGAGAATGCATTTAAAGTTACAAGTTGCTCTCTTTCCACCTCTCTCCCTCCCCACCATATATCTTCCTTCCTTCCGGCTCTCAATCATCTGACATTCGTGTCTTTCCGCTCTCAAACATCTGATGTTTATTTTGTGTGGCTCTTTTGGACACCCCTGGAGTAGACAATACTGACTTTGATGGTCCAAGGACTGATTCAGTATAAGGCAGCTTCATGTGTTTGTGCAATGAATCCACCTATGCACAAACTCTCATCTTTAGTGACCTTCTCAAGCCAGCGTTTGCTGGTCCCGGACACTTCCTCGTCTGCTGTCCCTCTCTTGTCTTAAGCTCTCCTGTTTCCCTCAGTCGATTGCCTTTTGAATCCTGGTTTTCCTTGTGTAGATGACGTTTCTACTCTTTCTTGCCCTGCCTTGCTCTAAAATGTCCTACATGGTCAGTGGCAGGATCGTCGCCTTGGGGTTCACAGCATATGGCAGCCAGTGACGATGCTTGGGGCCCTGGAAAGCTGCTGCCAGTCTGAGTAGACAATACTGACTTTGATGGACTGAGAGTCTGAATCAGTATAAGGCAGTTTCGTATGCTTCTGCCTGGCCCTACCCTCTGTGACCCTGGAGCAGCTCAGCCAATCTCTGCTAAGAACCTTCGTCGTCCCTTTCGCATTCGTACGTGAGATAGTAGTCACGCATAACTTGGGAAGATATTTGCTCCACTTCCTGAACGGGAAAGCCCAATATAAAAGTTGGGGCAGCTTATCCATAAGTGACAGGCTATGAATTTTAAGCATTTATTTTTTTCATTCCTTTATTTGTTATTTGTAGTCCCCTTCTCACTTGGACTCAACGCAGATTAGAAGATATAAGAAGAAGATATTAGATTTATATCCCGCCCTCCACTCCGAAGAGTCTCAGAGCGGCTCACAATCTCCTTTATCTTCCTCCCCCACAACAGACACCCTGTGAGGTGGGTGGGGGCTGGAGAGGGCTCTCCAGCAGCTGCCCTTTCAAGGACAACCTCTGCCAGAGCTATGGCAGACCCAAGGCCATTCCAGCAGCTGCAAGTGGAGGAGTGGGGAATCAAACCCGGTTCTCCCAGATAAGAGTCCGCACACTTAACCACTACACCAAACTGACTCTTACACAGAGTGAGTCAATGCAGTTGACAGGATGGGACATTCAGTGGAAAATGCAATAGGAATTGGGGTTGCAAAACTAACCCAGAAGCCTAAAACCAGAACGGGAGCAAAGCCTAAGTCTTAACATGACACATTAAATGATGCAAAATTCCATTGTTCAGCAAGCTGTATACAGCAGTCTAGACTATGGGCCTTAATCGGTTTTCTGAGTAACTTTGTGAATCATCTAGAACGGGTCCCCAACCCCCGGTTCATGGACCAGTAACGGTCCGTGACCTGTTAGCAACCGGGCCGTGGGTTATATAATTATTTCATTATATATTACAATGTAATAATAATAATAATAATATGACATTGGATTTATATCCTGCCCTTCACTCCAAATCTCACAGTGGCCCACAATCTCCTTTCCCTTCCTCCCCAAAACGGACAGCCTGTGAGGCCGATGGGGCTGAGAGAGCTGTCCCAGAAGCTGCCCTTTCAAGGACAACTGCTGCGAGAGCTATGACTGTCCCAAGACCATTCCAGCAGCTGCAAGTGGAGGAGTGGGAAATGAAACCCAGTTCTTCCAGATAAGAGTCCGCACACTTAAACACCACACAAAAGTAAAGTGCACTATTGCATCATCCCAAAACCATTACCCCCCTCACACACACACACACACACACACACGGTCTGTGGAAAAATTGTATTCCACAAAACCAGTCCCTAGTGCCAAAAAGGTTGGGGACCACTGATCTAAAACAGTCCAAATTTATCGCTTGCTTGGAAAAAACAAACCCTCTTAAGTGATTCTATTTTGCATAGTTTGGAATTCAGTGCCACAAGAATGGAATTCACCACCACAAGATGGTGATGGCTAAAAAGCATAGTCATCTTCAAGAGAGGACTGGATGGAGCAGAGGTCCATCAGTGACTATTAGCCACAAGGTATAGAGGGAACTCTCTGTTTGGGGCAGTGATGCTCTGTATTCTTGGTGCTTGGGAGGGGCAACGGTGGGAAGGCCTCTGGAGTTCTGGCCCCACTGGTGGACCTTCTGTGGCACCTGAGTTTCAGCCACTGTGTGACATAGTGTTGGCCTAGATGGGCCATTGGCCTGATCCATCATGGCTTCTCTGATGTTCTTATGTCTGGGGCCGCTATGCTCTGTTGTCTTGGTGCTTGAGTGACAACAGTGGGAGGGCTTCTGACCCTGCTGGTAGACCTCTTGATGGCACCTAGGTTTCAGCCACTGTGTAACACAGAGAGTTTAGTTTAGTTTATTTGATTTATATCCTGCCCTCCCCGCTGAAGCAGGCTCAGGGTGGCTCACAATACATAATAGAAGAACAATAAAAACATTTAAGTTAAACATTAGATTAAAACAATTTAAAACAATTTGGTGCTAATTGCCATATAGTTTAAAGATCTTAAACGTCCATTTGGATCTGATATCTTGGCGGTTGTCATGATCCTGGGCCTAGTGAGGCCTGCAGGCCCCAGGGAAGCCTGCTTAGGAGTTACTGGGAAAAGCCTACATCTCCCAGGATCCCCTCTGATTGGGTAGTGAGGGTTTTGGAGGGAAACAGGCACAGAGAGGGGTGGGGCCTGGGAAGAGAATATAAAGGCCAAGCCCAGGAAGTGGGGGTTCTTTCCCTGGAAGGCTTAGCTGGAAGCAGGCTGTAGCCTGGAGAGCTGGAAGCAAGGGAAAGGCCCTTACCCAAGGGGGTAAGTGCTGGTAAGAGTAGGGACTGTAAGATAGACACGTTAGGGCATTTATTTTCCCTTCACCCTTTTACTGTTTCATGCACCTTGTTAATTTATATTGCACTGGAATAAACCTTTCTGTTGTTGTTTACTCTGCCTGTTCCTCTCGCCCATTATTTGGCCTAGCTAAGGGAGGCCTGAAAGGCTTGGGAGGGTACTCTAGGCCTTCTCAAGGGGAACCCTTAACCCAGAGTGGTGGCAAAAATTTGGTAAGACCCCTCTGAGTCGTGACAGCGGTGGTCATCATTTTAGTTAAAAGCCAGCTGGAATAGCATTGTCTTGCAGACCTTGGGGAACTGGGCAAGGTTCTGCAAGGCTTTGACCGTCTCAGGCAGCTGGTCCCGCCAATGAGGCATAGCGATCGAGAAGGCTCTGTCTTGAGTTATTTTCAGTCTTGCCTCCCTCAGCCCGGGGATCAATAGTAAGTTTTGTGTTCCTGATCTGTGTATCCTCTGGGGGACATGTGGGGAGAGACGGTCCGTAAGGTAGGCAGGTCCTTGGCCATATAGGGCTTTAAAGGTAATAGCCAGCACCTTGTAGCAAATCCAGTATACCACTGGCAGCCAGTACAGCATCCACAGCCCAGGATGTATGTGCTCCCCCATGGAGAACCCCAAGTTGGACTGGATGGGACATCAGCCTGATGGCTTCTCACATGTTCTTATGCTTGCATAGTTTGCAGAAAGACGCAAGAATGGAAGCCCCTAGGAGAAGGCATATGTGTGTGGGCAGTTGTCGATTTTGCCCATTGCCACAAATGGCTTTGTGTGTTATAGCTAAAATCTTAAATTGAGCCTGGTACCTGATGGGCGGCTGGTGAAATGCAGGATGGGAAGTAATGAGTGTGCTGTTTCTAAAAGGTGAAGGTAGTCCCCTGTGCAAGCACCAGTCGTTTTCGACTCTGGGGTGACGTTGCTTCTGCAACGTTTTCACGGCAGACTTTTTACAGGGTGGTTTGCCATTGTCTTCCCCAGTCATCTACACTTTCCTCCCAGCAAGCTGGGGACTCATTTGACCGACCTTGGAAGGATGGAAGGCTGCGTCAACCTCGAGCCAGCTACCTGAAACCAGCTTCTGCCAGGATCGAACTCAGGTCGTGAGCAGAGCTTAGGACTGCAGTACTGCAGCTTTCCCACTCTGCGCCACGGGGCTTTTGTGCTGTTTCTAGCTCCCAATAATAGCCAAGTGGCAGCACTGTGCACCAAATGTAATTTCCAACTTGATTTTTTAAAATATTTTTAATTTTGAAATATACAAATAAATATGAATATGCATCTAAAATCTTATGGAAACAAGCTAATACAAGCACAAATATTACATATAATAAAATATCATAGGAGGACATAAAACTATATAGATGTATCAAAACACGCGGACTAATGATAAAATATATATTTTCCATTGAGAGAGGTCAGGATTTATGTAGAATTAAAATTATGGCAATCGTTTCTGTATCAAAATACAGCCAATCAAGAGAAAACATATATTACTATAAAAGAAGAAAATAATGCTAAGGCATTGGTATGAGTGTTTAACTAACTAAATATAGCATATACAGATTATTCCAAAATTACTGTTAGGTGTGGATCATGTCTAGCACAGCTAAAAGAAAAAAGAAGGTACAGAAAAAAGTAAGAGGAAAGAGAAAGAAAAAAATACATAAGTCAAGAAGATCAAGAAATTTCGGTTTGTGGGGTTGAATGTCGTTTGCTGTAATAAACTCAATAAAAGAAAACCATGGGCTTTTTTTTTTTTTTTTGAGCCGGAATGCCGTTCCGGCTGGCTTGGTGGTAGGGGTGTGGCCCAGTTTGCAAATGAATTCCTGCAGAGCTTTTTTGAGCCCTATGTGAAACAGTGGTGACATCATGGGGGTGTGGCCTAAGATGCAAATGAGTTCCTGCTGGGCTTTTTCTACCAAAAAAACCTTGGAGACTAGTGTGTGCGTTACGTGCCATCAACCTGCTTCTGGCTTACAGCAATCCTCCAAGAATGTCGTATCGTTCACAACCTTGCTCAGGTCTTGCAAGCTGAGGGCCGCAGCTTCCTTGACGGAGTCCATCCATCTCCTGTTGGGTCTTCCCAGGGGTCATTTTGTAGGGAAAAAAGTGCCGAACCTCATTTGCATAACTCATTTGCATATGCCACACACTCCTGACCTCACTGGAAGGTGTGCTAAATTCTGCCAGCTCAGCATTTACCTTAAAATGCTCCTTGAATTAGAATTGTCATCAAAAAACCTTATTCTCATTATACTTTTTAAATTTCTTTCTCCGAGGGCTTTTTTTGTAGCAGGAACTCCTTTGCATATTAGGCCACACAGCCCCGATGTAGCCTTTCTTCCTTGAGCTTACAAGGAAGAGCCCTATAAGAAGAGCCCTGTTAAGTTCTTGGAGGATTGGCTATTATCAGGGATGTGTGGCCTAGCAGGGGTGGAATTCTAGCAGGAGCTCCTTTGCATATTAGGCCACACACCCCTGATGTAGCCAATCCTCCAAGAGCTTACAAGGCTCTTTTTTTGTAAGCTCTTGGAGGATTGACTACATCAGGGGTGTGTGGCCTAATATGCAAAGGAGCTCCTGCTAGAATTCCACTCCTGTGGCCTAGTATGCAAAGGAGCTCCTGCTACAAAAAAGCCCTGTGGCCACAGTGGCATGATGAAGATTTCCATCTGTCTGCTTGATATGTTTTGGTTATTTTGCCATTTTTTTGTGGTGTGGGGGGGAAATATTAGAAAGCTTGTCTGATCTTGGAGTTCAGCAAAATTCTCACAGGGGGTTTGAACAATGGAGCCCAGAAGCAGGTTTCTGAGGGGGGAAAGGTGTAAGACAAAGATGTTAAGGTTCAGGAGCCCAGCTCCTGCCCAAAATGAGGCCTGGATCTTCCTCTTTTTCCTGCCACATTCGCCTTTTCTCATCATGATTGTCTTTCGCAGGGAGTCTTCTCTTGGTGTCGTTTGGCCACTGCACAGCTCAAACTCTTTCCCTCCCACCCCCTCTGTCTTTCACTGCAGGCAACATTTCAATAAGCCAGAGTTCATCAGACGGGGGCACGTTCACCAGCGACTCCACAGCCGCACAACAAGGGAAAGTGTTTTTCAGCTCTCTCCCTCCCAGCGCCGTGGTGTACACCGTCCCCAACTCAAACCAGGCGATCGGACCAGTCAAACAAGAAGGTCTCCAAACCGGCCTTGTGTTTTCCCAAGTCATGCCCCTCGGCCAGAATACCCAACTGCACGAAAACTTGCCTTCGGACAACCTGCCCAGTGGGGGCCTCTCTTCCGGAGCCTCCTCGTTAGTCAATGTCACCCTCTCGCCCAGTTTTTCCCTAGCACCACCCGCTCTCTTAAACGCCGAAGAGCTCGGCTCCGGGGTGCCCGGGAGCCCACCCCTGCCGTCCCCCGTGACAAGTGGGGCAACCGTCGTTTCCGTCAGCAGTGCCAACTATGCGACGCTTCAGAACTGCTCCCTCGTCGCCAGTCATGACCTGATGTCCATTTCCACGACGCAGCCGGGTCTGGAAGGGGTCAGCCCCGCCCCTAGCAACCACCCCGGACACCTGTCGGTGCAAGTACACCCCGGCTTTGGCAGAGAGCAACGGCTCCTCCTGCAGTCGGTGCCCCACATAAAGGACAGCTTCCTACCCGAGGCGGACAGCAAACCAGGCAGCAGCTTAATGATGTTGGATTCGAAAACCAAATATGTTATGAGCAATATGGTGGATGCGATCTGCGAAGAACTGGAAACGGACAAGAAGGAGCTTGCCAAACTCCAGACGGTACAGCTAGATGAAGATATGCAAGACTTGTAAATGTGTGTGGTTTGGGGTTTTTTTCCCCTCCCTTCCTTTCTTATTTACATTTCAGTAGACCTCCTCGTCGCGAGGGCCCTAGAAGCACAGAGTGTGATTCCCTCATCTAGTCAAAAATATGTATATGGGACAACCCAGGAAAAAAGCACACTATTTAAGTATCCACATTTTGAAATAAGTGGAGATCTCCATTAGCCAAATGAGGTTGCTGGTCATTGTTGTGCATGCAATATAGCCTTCAAGTAATAGTACTCTTCAACTTGTTTAGGAGGGAAGAAATCCCTCAATCCGGCATGGGATGGTTTGGTTTACAGATATAATCCAGATAGTTTCATCAGATGCACAGTATGTTAGTGTATTTTTCAGAGGTGATACCCTCCAAATATATGTATGTTATATATCTTATATCTATCTACATTTTTATCCTGCCCTCCTCCAGGGAGTTCAGGGCAATGAACATGGTTCTTCCCTTCCTTATTTTTTTCCCCTCACAAACACTTAGGGTTTCTAGTCTCCAGGCAGTGGCCTGAGATCTTCCAGCAACCCGTCTGGTCTCCAGGCGACAGAGGTCAATTCCCCTGGAGAAAATGGCTACCTTGGAAGGCGGGCTCGATGGCATTATACCACACTGAAGCCCCTCCCCTTCCCAAACCCCACCCTCCCAAGGCCCCACCCCCCAGAGCTGGCAACCCTATGAAACACTCCTGTCAGGTACGCTAGGCTGAGAGGGCGTGACTGGGCCAAGGTCACTCACTGAGCTATGTGGAAGGGTGAGGGTTTGGTTCTAGGCCCTCCCTGGTTTGAGTCTAATACCACTCCACCACATGTAATAGTCAGAAATGTCTTTGTTTGAAAAGCCTGAGACAAGTTCCTGGTTTGATGAAGGTTCACTTCTAGACTGCGGGCATTGAAAATGGATTGTGTCCCCTCCATTTTGCTCTGAGCAGAGCAGAGTGGTGAACACAGGCCCATGTGTGTGAATATTTTTTAGATACCTCATGAGTCTGGTTGCTAGCCTCCAGATGGTGGCTGGAGATCTCCTGGGGTTCCATCAGGTGACCAGAGATCAGTTCCCCTGGAGAAAATGGTCACTTTGGAAGGTGGACACTTTGGTACTATACCCTGCTTGAAATCCCTCCTCAAACCTCGCTCTCTTCAGGCTCTGTCAACCTCCCCCCCACCACACAAAATCTCTAGGTCATCCCCAACCTGGAGATGGCAACCATACTCATGAGCTACTGTTACGTGGAGGTATAGAAATAAGCACAATTGCAAGGAATCCTTTTTGCTGGTTGGTTCATCTGTTTCTGTCTTGGCTTTTCCCAAGGAAAATCCTTGTCATGCCCCAAAACCTTGCTTTGAAAAGATGCATTTCTCTTTCTAGGGATGTTTTGTTTTTCTGAATCAGTGTAGCCAGAGGGGTAAAAAACCTATTTGATAATTGGAAATGACACATCCCAGAATCCTTTGCTCTCCTATGTACGTCACCGATTCTATTCAACTGCTTTAAAGGGAATTTCCCGTTTTTATTAGCATGATGCCTTCTATTTATATTTACTGATACTCCTGATTGTTTTTAGACATGTTGGGTGGTTCAGTTCTTCAGATGCCTTAATTTATTTTAAATATCTCTGGACATTATTTCTGACTTTTTTAAACTTTGGGGTGGGAGGTGATTTAGAGGTTCCTTGACTGATTTATTTTTAATCATGTGAATCAAAAGTTTATGATGTTGAAGCTGACATATCAAATGATGCAATTTGTAGCCCCCAGGGCTTTTTTTTTTAGCAGGTACTCCTTTGCATATTAAGCCACACACCCCTGGTGTAGCCAGTCCTGGAGCTTACAGTAGGCCCTGGACTAAGAGCCCTGTTAGGAATTCTAGCAGGACCTCCTTTGCATATTAGGCCACACACCCCTGATGTAGCCAATCCTCCAAGAGCTTACAGGGCTCTTCTTACAGGGCCTACTGTAAGCTCCAGGAGGATTGGCTACATCAGGGTTGTGTGGCCTAATATGCAAAGTAGGTCCTGCTAGAATTCCTTACAGGGCTCTTAGTACAGGGCCTACTGTAAGCTCCAGGAGGATTGGCTACATCAGGGTTGTGTGGCCTAATATGCAAAGGAGGTCCTGCTAGAATTTCTTACAGGGCTCTAAGTACAGGGCCTACTGGAAGCTCCAGGAGGATTGGCTACATCAGGGGGTGTGGCCTAATATGCAAAGGAGGTCCTGCTAGAATTCCTTACAGGGCTCTCAGTACAGGGCCTACTGGAAGCTCCAGGAGGACTGGCTACATCAGGGAGGTGTGGCCTAATATGCAAAGGAGGTCCTGCTAGAATTCCTTACAGGGCTCTAAGTACAGGGCCTACTGGAAGCTCCAGGAGGATTGGCTACATCAGGGGGTGTGGCCTAATATGCAAAGGAAGTCCTGCTAGAATTCCTTACAGGGCTCTCAGTACAGGGCCTACTGGAAGCTCCAGGAGGACTTGCTACATCAGGGAGGTGTGGCCTAATATGCAAAGGAGGTCCTGCTAGAATTCCTTACAGGGCTGTAAGTACAGGGCCTACTGGAAGCTCCAGGAGGATTGGCTACATCAGGGGGTGTGGCCTAATATGCAAGGAGGTCCTGCTAGAATTCCTTACAGGGCTCTCAGTACAGGGCCTACTGGAAGCTCCAGGAGGATTAGCTGCATCAGGGGGTGTGGCCTAATATGCAAAGGAGGTCCTGCTAGAATTCCTTACAGGGCTCTCAGTACAGGGCCTACTGGAAGCTCCAGGAGGACTGGCTACATCAGGGAGGTGTGGCCTAATATGCAAAGGAGGTCCTGCTAGAATTCCTTACAGGGCTCTCAGTACAGGGCCTACTGGAAGCTCCAGGAGGACTGGCTGCATCAGGGGTGTATGGCCTAATATGCAAAGGAGGTCCTGCTAGAATTCCTTACAGGGCTCTAAGTACAGGGCCTACTGTAAGCTCTTGGAGGATTGGCTCCATGGATGGGGTGTGGCCTAATATGCAAAGGAGTTCCTGCTACAAAAAAAGCTCTGGTAGTCCCTGTAGGAAACCTTTTCACTTTCCCTTTTGGTTTTGTGCTTCGTTTTCATCTTACAGATATTGGTTTGTTTGAAACAAAACAAAAAAAACCCAGGTGCCTTTCTTCCTAGTGGCCTTATAGCCTCACTGCAAGAAGCACACCTAACTAATAAAATATTCAGTTTTGAATGTATCAAAACTTAAGGGCAGGTTCCTTCTTACCTTATATTTGAGTAGACCTGCTGAAACCCATGTAGCACCTCTGGTAAGAAAACACTGGGCTTCTCGCATTAGTACAACAGTGTAGAAATTAGACGCCTGAAAATCTGTAATAGATAACTAAAAATGAAATGCGCCCTCTCACCACTTGTGGATGTTATGAAGTGAGTTGATCTGCAATGCGTTGACAGAAGGAGGAGAGCCAGTTTGGTGTAGTGGTGAAGTGTGCAGACTTTTATCTGGGAAAACTGGGCTGGATTCCCCACTCCTCCATTTGCACCTGCTGGAATGGCCTTGGGTCAGTCATAGCTCTCACAAGAGATGTCCTTGAAAGGGCAGTTTCTGGGAGAGCTCTCTCAGCCCCACCTATCTCACAGGGTGTCTGTTGTGGGGGATGATAAAGGAGATTGTAAGCCACTCTGATTTAGAGAGAAGGGCAGGATATAAATTTACAGTCTTCTTTCTCTTCCTCCTCCTCCTCCTTCTCCTCCAATTCATAGAATCGGAAGGGATCTCCTGGGTCATCTAGTCCAACGCCCCTGCACAATGCAGGAAACTCACAAAGGCCTCCTCACCCCACCCCATTGACTCCTGCTCCATGCCCAGAAGATGACAAATCCCTGGCCTACTGCCCTGAAAAAAACTGGTTCCTGATCCCAAAGTGGCAATCAGCAGTTCCCTGGGCATGTAAGAAAGGGCCATGAGAACTGAGCACTGATGCAACCCTTCCCGCCCTCCTCACACCTAAGTTCACAGAATCAGCATTGCTGTCGGATGGCCCTCTAGCCTCTGCTTGAAAACTGCCAGAGGAGGAGTTCACCACCTCACAAGGAAGCCTGTTGTCAGGTCTATGACTATCTTCAGTAATAACTCTCCATTTCATCAGGATCAGTGTTTATTGTAAGACAGGATAGTAGTACCACTGGCAAAGCCAGTGACAAGATTAAGGTGAGCGAATATATATTGAAGCAGTTAGCCGTTGCGTGCACACCTAACTTTCTGGCACGAGATAAGTTCGAAACGCTAAATGGTTACAAGGCAGACATTCTCACATTATAATATTTGTTGGGAAAACACTCCTAACAGATAGTGATGACCTTGAGAGACGGACACTGTTAGAGGGCCCAAATACTTTAATTTTCCCAGCAGCATAGCAGGTGTCTCAGAACAGAACAGTGGTAGAACAAGAAGACAATAACATGGCAAGGGATTTCGACACCTGTTCCATTGAGAAGACGACGACATTGGATTTATATTCCGCCCTCCACTCAGAGTCTCAAAGTGGCTCATTATCTCGTTTATCTTCCTCCCCCACAACAGATGCCCTGTGAGGTGGGTGGGGCTGAGAGAGCTCTCACAGCAGCTGCTCTTTCAAGGACAACTCCTGCGATAGCTATGGCTGACCCAAGGCCATTCCAGCAGCTGCAAGTGGAGGAGTGGTTGGTTCAAATCAGACCCGGTTCTCCCAGGTAAGAGTCCGCACACTTAACCACTACACCAAACTGGCTCTCTAAGGATCTTGTTCAGAGGGACTGCTCTGTCAGGAAGTTCTTCCTAATGTTTAGCCAAAAATTCCTTTGATATAATTTCCACCCATTGGTTCTGGTCCAACCTTCTCGGGTAACAAAACAACTCCACACCATTCCCAACATATATAAATGGAGCACACTAACAATGCTATAAGAGAACTGCAAACTGGATAAGTTAAAGGATTCCATTACCTCCAAAGTTACTTTACCACAGGGAGGATGTCTGCTGTGTCTCTGCATGAGTCATTGCTCTAGCCTTTCCCCAGCCAATTAGGCTTCACTTCGGATACATCACCATTTTTGTGTCTCCACTTGGGATGCAACTGGATTGTTTGGTCAATCACAGTCCAGCCTGGGTTTGAAGTCGGGAGAAATACTTGAAATAGGAGTCTCACAGAAAGACAGGGTAAGGTTCTTCTGAAGGCAAGTAATCTTGACAGTAAAACTTGTAGAACATAAGAATGTACTCTGCTTTTGTTTCTCAGCTATCAGGTTATGGGGAAGAATAAACCCTGTTTAGTAGGAAATCGGCCTTTGATTGTCAGGAGTCACCTCTCCCCAAATCATGGCTTGTACATAGAATAGTGCAGAGATCCCCAACAGTTTTGAGCCTGTGAGTACATTTGAAATTTTGACAACAGCATAGTGGGCACAACAACAAAATGGCTGCCGGAAGAAGTGGAGCCAGCCACAAAATGGCTGCCAGAGCTTACCTTCAGTCACACAGTGCAGATATTTGTGCACAAAGATCTGCGCTATGTGACTGAAGGTAAGCTCTGGCAGCCATTTTGTGTGGACAACCCTAGAGTTTTATTGCTGTCCACTATTTCATTCCTTTGCAGGCAGCTTGGAGTTCACCCGTTGCCTATATTTAACAACCAAAGTGACATTTTTAAGCTTGAAGGAGATCAAAGAGAGCTTTGTGTTGGTTCCTCCGATGGAATACTTTTCACATGTGATGTTCTGGTATGTTTTTCTTTAAAGGGGCCTAGGATTCCTCTGCCACCACCTGTCCACGATAGAATACGCATGTGGCATCAATTGTGTGTGCGTAAGAGAGACTTCCCAGTGCCTTGTGGGGAAACTGTCCCACAGTCCCTACACTAAACACCCTCATGTTGTTCCTCCCAAGCTTGGTGAAGTTAATAGATTGGGGCATTTTTATTTCCCTGGGTGGAACAGGCAGCAGGCAAATCGGAGTTCAGCTCTTTGGCAGGGTGGGGAGAATTCCACTCAAGCATTGGTGGCAGAAAGGCTTTAAGTGTGGGCACCTGAGAGGGGTCCCTGTTCTGCAAATCTCTTTCAAAAGAGTTGTTGCGAATGGATTGTAGAACCAATTGCCCTCTGCCAGACTGGGACAATAGACTGAAATATACCCAAAAGGCATATATGCCAAACACCCCCAGCTCCTGTTGTAGGGTTGTCAACAAGGCTCTTTTTTTGTAAGCTCTTGGAGGATTGGCTACTTCAGGAGGGTGTGGCCTAATATGCAAAGGCGCTCCTGCTAGATTCCATCCTTGGTTGTCAACCTCCAAGCGGGGCTGTAGATCTGGAGTTCCGATGGGGTCTCAAGATCATTGTCAGTCTGGTAATCTCCTGGAGTTAAAAATGGCTTCCAGCAAAGAGATCAGTTCCCTTGCAGAGAATGGCTGCCTTGGAAGGTGAATTCTTTGGCATTATACCAGCTCTAACTTAGGAAATATATGGAGACTTTGGGGGTGGATCCAGGAGAGGCCAGGGTTTGGGGACCTCAGCAGGGTACAAGGCCCTAGAGTCCACCCTCTGAAGCAGCCATTTTCTCCAGAAGAACTTGGTTTGTCTGGAGATTGACTGTAATAGCAAAAGATGTCCAGCTACCTCCCTGGAGAAAAATGACTGTTTTGGAGGTTGGACTCTATGGCTATACCCTGAGGCTGGGCCTCCCCCAAATCTCCAGGAATTTCTCAACCATAGTCGTTGGCAACCGTAACTCATTGGCCTTCGCGCCGCCATTTTGTTTTGCTGTGAGCACAGGAAAGGGAGGAAAAGACTGAGGCGAGAGGGAAGTTATCTCAAGCACCTTTGGAAGAGATGGGAAGTGTTTGGGAAAGAGGATGGTTAGAAGTCGGAGTCTGGTCCGGCCTGCTCAGAATTCCCTTGTCAATCTGGGCAGGCCGTGGAAGTTTAAGATAAGATTTGTGAGCTGCGCCGTTCAAAAGCATACTGTGCACTCAGAGAAAAGCGGTGCTTTCTATGCAATCTGTCGGGCATACTGTTGCCATCCTCCAGGTAGGCCCTGGAGGTCTCCTGTTAATGACCACTAATCTCCAGACTCCAGAAAATGGCTGATCTGGAGGACGAACTGAGTGGCATTTTTGTTTGTGTGTGGGCATTAAACCGCCATCTATTTGTGTCTTCCAGATCGATTAGAATCCCAGTTCCAAATTGCTGTTTTTGAGGACAGTCTTTTCTTATGCAAAGGTGTCTCTGTCGGGGAGGGAAGGGCTAACAGTTCTGGGTGACTTGTGAAAAGTTATCTTCTGACTGGAATGCCTTTTGCAATCCCCTGGCGGGGTGTGGCACCGTGGACTTTTGTGTGACATCATCCTCTTGTGAATCATTTTACCAAAATTCCTACGGCCATGTTGCATGTCACAGATCAGTGTTGTGTTTCCTAAAGGTAAAAAAGGTAAAGGTAGTCCCCTGTGCAAGCACCAGTCTTTTCTGACTCTGGAGTGACGTCGCATCATGACGTTTTCACAGCAGACTTTGAACATATGAACATGTGAAGCTGCCTTTTACTGAATCAGACCCTTGGTCCATCAAAGTCAGCATTGTCTTCTCAGACTGGCAGCGGCTCTCCAGGGTCTCAAGCTGAGGATTTTCACGCCTACTTGCCTGGACCCTTTTGGGAGATGCCAGGGATTGGACCTGGGACCTTCTGCTTACCAAGCAGATGCTCTACCACTGAGCCACCGTCCCTCCCCTTTTTTACGGGGTGGTTTGCCATTGCCTTCCCCAGTCATCTCCACTTTCTCCCCAGCAAGCTGGTTCCTCTTTTTACCGACCTCAAAAGGATGGAAGGCTGAGTCCACCTGGAGCCAGCTACCTGAACCCTGCTTCTGCCGGGATTGAACTCAGGTTGTGAGCAGAGAGTACTGCAGCTTTACCACTTTGCGCCACGGAGCTCCGTTATGTTCCCTACAAGATGTTTTAGGGACTAGTAACTGGGCACGTGACCCCCCCCCCCCGCCCAATAACAGCGTTGTCATTGTGTGAATGGAGCAGAAAGTCACGTTGTCATAACTTTCCCCCTCATGGCCTGGCTGTGTGAATCCAACCCTCATTTGAAAATGCATGGATAGGGTTGCCAACTCCAGGTGGGGGGAATAGGTGGCGATTTTGGGGGTGGAGTCTGGAGAGGGTGGGGTTTGGGGACAGGAAGGACCTCAGCAAGGTATATTGCTGTAGAGTCCACCCTCCAAAGCAGCTATTTCCCCCAGGAGAATCGATGTCTGTCATTCAGAGGTCGGTTGTAATTTCCAAGAGATCTCCAGACCCCACCTGGAGATTGGCGACCCTGTAATAGCTGCAAGGACAGGGCAAGAGTGGTTTCTGAAATCCTATTAGAAACTGGTATATTTTCCATGCAGAAGTTTTCCAAAAACATGGGGTGCCTTCCAGTGTTTCCCCCCTAAGCTGAGTTAGTGTGAGCTAGCTCGCGAATTTTTAGCCTCCAGCTCACACATTTTTGTCTTAGCTCAGGAAGGATGACCCCAGAGCACACTGATTTGTGCAGTAGCTCACACCTTTCGTGCCAGTAGCTCACAGCTATAATGCCAGTAGTTCACAAAGTAGAATTCTTGCTCACAAGATTCTGCAGCTTAGAGGGAACGTTGGTGCCTTCACAAGCACGCTGGAGCACATGATGGAATGATAGATGCCGCGTATTAAGTTTCTGAAGCATCCTTTCCCCCAAACGAAATGACAGCTTTTCTAACATTTTATAGTTGTGGTCTAAATTGGCTTTGAAACCACGGTTAATTTATTGTTCCAAGAAATGACAGACTGGGGTAGGAATGTTTACATGTTGGGCAATTGCTCTAGAAGAGTTGTGGCAAAACAGGGCAGAAGAGAGCAGAACAAACCCATTGTAACAATTTTAAAATGTATTTCTCCCTGCAATTGGGAATTGCTTCAGGACTGTTTGAACTTCCTTACTCCGCTGTTCCAAACTGTCATAGGAGTTACTGATTTTGATCCACCAAAAGGCTTAGATTTTCCTAATGCACATTACAGTAAATTTTGGCACCTGGAGCAGGTAGATTTAAACCAGCTTCTTTGAGCCACGCTCAGACTGCCATCCCAATATGTGGTGTGCAGATTTTCCCGGCATTCCAAAACGAGACAGAATCTCCTTGCAGAAAGCTCTGCATAAATACTGGCACCTCAGCAGAGCGGTTTTGCAGCCTTCAAGTTACTAAAACTACATATGGAGGGACTGGGAAAGCAATTACTGTTGCACGCTAGATTCAGTTACTGAAGCACACTAGTTTAAAAACTCAAACACTGTAGGAAAATGAGCAATACTGCAAATCTAGGCAGGTTGAAGATTGCATAATCTGGAAGTTGCCCTATAAAGCCCCCTTCGTTTTAAGGAACCTTTTTGATTTGTGCGTCTGTCCGATTTTGTATCCAAGAGGATTTCTTATAACCGCAGAAGATGTGTTCTCCACGGATGCCATCTCTGAATGCATTATAGATGTTAGAAAGTACTAGTTCTTAAATTTCGTATACCCGTATAATTTATTGTGTGGTGGTGGTGTTTTTGCCCAATTTGTTGTTGTTTTTTTAAAAAAATACAGATAAATAAAGGGGCATTCTGACAATCAACTGAAGGACTTGTGACAATATAAGATGTATTTTATCATTGGCTTGCTTCTATGTTTACTTATTGGGTATTTTGCAAGCCTGTTTTCAAACTGCAGCTTGTTGCCCAGCTGAAACTGAAGCCGTCAAGGTGAACCTAACTTAAATTATTTACCAGTTACCAGTACTGTTTCAGGGGTGGGTGGAGTCTTGAAATGGAAAATGCCGAATATCACATCATCCCCTTTTCATACCTGTATCCTGGATCGACCCACTTTCATCCTGGATCCAGAGTCTGCTGGAGGTGGGAGGGTAGCATCTCTTCCTCTCTTGTTAGGGGGGTGCGGCCTAATATGCAAAGGAGTTCCTGCTACAAAAAACCCCCCGTGCTCAAGGGTAACCACAGAAGGTATGCTCAGACCTATGAAATAAAGCGTCCTGTATCTGTTCGTTGTCCTATCCCAAAATGTACATGTACATTTTGCAAACTTTTTTTTTTTAAAAAAAACCCCTTAACATCGCATTTTTTAGCTTGGGGAAAAAAGCACGGGAGTTTCTTTTATTGAAACGTCTTTGGTATTTATGTTGGGGAGCGCCCCCCTCCTTCTGTCCTGCGTCGCCTGGTGTGCCTGGAATGCAAGCTTCTAGCTGGAAATAGATACTTTTTTGATTGTGCCTTATGATAAAAGGAGGAAATCGACACAGAACATGGAGGTTAAAGGCGGAGACGTTTGCTGCACTGCTAAGGAATCGCGTAGCTCGCGAGAGGCTCCCCAACCAAAGAGATTGGAAAATATGTTATCGATGTCGTACTGTAATAATAGAGGTTTGTGCCTGGGGGGAAAAAAATTAAGTGTTTTTTTGTTTGTTTGTATTCTGAAATGTGAAGTTATTTTTCTAAACACTATATACTGAATAAACTTTATATTTATACATAGCTTGTGTCGCTGAATAACCATGTTTTTCTTGTCCTAGTAAAGGTAAAAGTAGTCCCCTGTGCAAGCACCAGGGTGACGTCGCATCACGAGGTTTTCATGGCGGACTTTTTACGGGGTGGTTTGCCGTTGCCTTCCCCAGTCGTCTACACTCCACCCCCCAGCAAGCTTGATACTAATTTTACTGACCTCAGAAGGATGGAAGGCTGAGTCAACCCTCAGCTAGCTACCTAGTAAGGCAGGATATGTAACTTTGGTTGCATTTTAGCAGGATGCCTTTTAGTCTACAGAGGCAATCAGAAACTCCGCTGGGCAAAAGTCCCACCTGGCCCTGCCCACTTTCTAAAAAAACCCTTGGGCTCCAGTCAAGGTGTTGGAGGGTGCCCGTGGATGTTGTCTTGGGCACGTCTGAATTTATCACAGCTAGGATTGTCAGGTCGGACTCAAGAAATATCTGGGGACTTTGGGGGTGGGGCCAGGAGCAAGGGTGTGACAAGCGTGATTGAACTCTGAAGGGAGTTTTGGGCATCACATTTAAAGGGACTGCCTTCCCTCCACTTAGAAACAATGGATAGGGGTGCCTTCTTTTGGGGCTCACAGAATTGGACCCTCTGGTCCAATCTTTTTGAAACTGGGTGTGTGTGTTTTGAAGAGCAGCACCAGATGCTATGCTGAAAATTTGGTGCCTCTACCTCAAGAAATGGGGGGCCCTCCCAGCCCCAGATCAATTTTCCGTTATACCCTATGGGAATTGGTCTTCATAGGGAACAATGGAGTACCCAGCAAACATCCCCCCCCCCACGCTTTCTGATAACCTTGAAGCGGGGGGAAAGGCCTCCAAACAGGGGGATCCCCTGCCCCAATCTGGGGATTGTATTTTTGTAATTTTTAATAGATATACTTTTCAGAACATTGTGAAATTCTCTACACATATACCGCAAGTTCTGCAAGATGCTCCCTGGAGGAAGGACATGGCGGTCCAAAATGGGCTTTACACTGCTAGCTGTCCATTGGAGCCCATTTTGGATTCATGTCTTGGATTTATTTATGATTTGGACTGATATATATATATGTTTGTGCATATATATATATGTTTGTGCATAAAATGATGAGGTTGCTGAATGACACTTTTTTCCTTGTATGAATCACATTTTGTAGATATATTTTTCACAGAGTGGTTTGGATTTATTTGGTCCCACCTGGGGATTGGCAACTCTATGTACTGTTCAAATGCAAACTGCAGGGGCCATGCACAGCCCTGCAACAAACTGGATGCCAGTGTGACAATAGCGGTGAAGAGTGTTGGAACAGGACCTGAGATGACTGGGTTTCAAATCCCTGGCTCAGCTGTGGAAGCACCCCCCCCCCACCGGGTGATCTGGGGGCCCTCCCATCCCAATCTCTCAGCCTAACTGACCCTCACAAGGCTGTTTAGAGAATTAAATGAAGGAAATAATGTGAAAAGCTGCTTCAGGTTCTCAGTCGGGAAGAAATGGGGATTTTAAAAACTGACTTATCAGGCCCCCAAGCAACTATTTGTTTCCTTCTCCCTCTCTCTCACTTCCTTCCGTATCACAGCTTGCTTTGCAAGGCTTGCTCAATCACACAGGAGCTACAGAGCAAAACCTCTGTTTCCACCAATGGCTGAGGCTTAGAGAGGAAGGGAGGAGAGATATAGCTTTCTTTGCCAGGCTCTCTCAATCGCACAGCAGAGCTACTGAGGCAAGGCTCTCTTCTATTGGCTGAGGCTGCTCCCCCTCCATTGGCCACCCCTGCCCTAGGCAAATGCCTAGTTTGCCTAGTGGGTGGGACCGGCCCTGAGCCTTCATAACATGAGTTCAACAATCCTGCTCTTGACCAGGGGTGTCAAACTTGTGGCCCGGCCCCCAGAGGGCTCCTATCAGCGCCCCCCCCCCCCCGAGCAACTGGCTTCCTTCTCCCTCTCTCTTATTTCCTTCTGCATCTCAGCTTGCTTTGCAAGGCTTGCTTAATCACACAGGAGCTACAGAGCAAAGCCTCTTATTTTCTCAATTGGCTGAGGCTCCACCCCTTCCTGGTCCCCTGGGGAGGAAGGGAAAGAGCCAGAGCTTCCTTTGCCCAGTTCCCTGGATCACAGGGGAGAAATACAAAGAAAGCACCTTTAAGACCAACCAGTGCCAATGTTTAAAGCATGTTTTATTTCAAGTTTTAAAAAACTCTCTAGTCGTTTGTCTGTGTCCTTTAAAAAGTTTATATCTTTGCTATAGGGTTGCCAATCCCCAGGTGAGGGCAGGGGATCCCCTGGTTTGGAGGCCCTCCCCCCGCTTCAGGGTCATCAGAAAGCGGGGGGGGGGGGAGGACATGTCTGCTGGGCACTCCATTATTCCCTGTGGAGACCGATTCCCATAGGGAATGATGGAGAATTGATCCGTGGGTATCTGGGGCTCGGGGGGGGGGCTGTTTTTTGAGGTAGAGGCACCACATCTGCAGCATAGCATCCAATGCCTCTCCTCAAAAGACCCTCCAAGTTTCAAAAAGGATTGGACCATTGGGTCCAATTCTACGAACCCCAAAAGAAGGTGCCCCTATCCTTCATTATTTCTGGTGGGGGTTAGGCACTTAAAAGGTGTGCGGTCCCTTTAAATGTGATGGCCAAAACTCCCTTTGGAGTTCAATCATGGTTGTCACAACTTTGCTCCAGCCCCACCCCAAAGTCTCCTGGCTCCACCCCCAAAGTCCCCAGATATTTCTTGAATTGGACTTGGCAACCCTATCTTAAATAGGTACACACATGGCCCAGCCCAGCCCAGCCCAGCAAGGTCTCATATATATCAGATCCGGCCCTCATAACAAATACGTTCGACGCCTCTGCTCTAGAAGCTCATTTTAAGCTAATAAGGCAGTGTCCATTGCGACCTCAGGTGCCTCTCTGAACCAAACCTGAGAAAATTATAATCTCTGATCTAAGGGTGTTGCGCGTAGAAGGCATTTGAGCAACACGGTTAGTCAATTTTCTAAAATGGCACTTAAGAACCACCGCAAGAGCGAGCCAGCATTTATGATCTTTTCGTTATCCACTATAAATAATCCATCCTCCTGGAGAGGAGCAAACGCCATTTAACTGCAGCCTTGGAGAAAATGAAAGCAAAAAACCTTGGCTCGGTGAGAAGGGCACTTAGCTCGGAGCTGCCGGTGGGCGGGGAATCCATAAAACCAATGACAACGGAATGGGGTTTTGAACCACAAAGTTTGACCTATATCGAGCTTTTTAAAAGCATTCAAGGCCTTCCTGCCAAGGCGGAGGGAGAGACAAAATCAAATCGCCGCCAGGAATGAAGCATACGGCAAAGCTTATCAAGTCCTGGAAGCTGCCGGAAAGTTCCAGAAAAGGCAGGTCTATGGCAGATGAGAACTGTCTGTCTCCTTTTGATTCTGGCTTTCCTCCGAGGAATTCTCTGCTCTCTCCTCACAAATGAGATCAGAGTTCCACATCATGAAGCTGAATCAGACCATCGCGATTAGCATCATCTACTCAGACTGGCAGCAGCTCACCAGGGTCCCAGACAGGTCTTGCATGTCACCTGCAGTCTAGTCCAGTGGCCAAACTGTGGCTCTTTCACACATGCTGTGTGGCTTTCAAAGCTCCCACCACCCCATTGGCCGGCTTGGAGAAGGCATTTCTCTCTTTAAATCACTTCTCCAAGCCAAGCCATCTGCGGTAATCACCCTTTCCCCTTCACTTGGGCTTCCTCTCCGCATGTTTGGCTCCACTTTCTGCAGCAGCCATCTTGTAGCTGTACTCACCCTGCTGTGTCATAAACTCCAGGTGTGCGATTCTAGCAGGAGCTCCTTTGCATATTAGGCCACACCCCTGATCCTCCAAGTGCTTACAAGGCTCTTTTGTAAGCTCTTGGAGGATTGGCTGCATCAGGGGAGGGTGGCCTAATATGCAAAGGAGCTCCTGCTAGAATTCCACCTCTGATAATCTCAAAGGTGCTCATGATAGGGTTGCCAAGTCCAGTTCAAGAAATATCTGGGGACTTTGGGGGTGAAGCCAGGAGACACTGGGGGTGGAGCCAGGAGCAAGACTGTGACAAGCATTATTGAACTTCAAAGGGAGTTCTGGCCATCACATTTAAAGGGACCGCACACCTTTTAAATGCCTTCCCTTCATTGGAAATAATGAAGGATAGGAGCACCATCTTTTGGGGCTCATAGAATTGGACCCCCTGGTCCAATCGTTTTGAAACTTGGGGGGTGTTTTGGGGAGAGGTACTAGATGCTATACTGAAAATTGGGTGCCTCTGCCTCAAAAAACAGCCCCCCCCCCGAGCCCCAGATACCCACGGATCAATTCTTCATTATTTTCTATGGGAATAAGTCTCCATAGAGAATAACAGAGTGCCCAGCCGACATTTCCCTCCCCTCCCCCTGCTTTCTGATGACCCTGAAGCGGGGGGAGGGCCTCCAAACCGGGAGATCCCCTGGGGATTGGCAACCCTAGCTCATGAGCTAAAAAACCCTTTTTTGGAGGGGGGGGCTGAATTAGACCTTTACTTGAGACCCTTCCCCTGAAAAGATTTATTTATTTTTTATTTCCGTAGATTTATAGGCTGCCCTTTCCCATAGTGGGCTTAGGGCGGCTTCCCACATAATAAAACAATCAAAACAGTTTAAAACAATTTGAACAGTTTAAAATTAGAACAATTAAGCCACAGTTCACATTAATTAAGGCAGCATGGATAATGTGGACAGATCAATTAGGCATACTTGTCCCAACCTAGATGTTCCAAAATCTCAAGCTATATCTGTTTTAAGCAATCAGTGCGGGGGGGGGGGGCGGCTTAGATGATAAGGACGTCTGTCTGCCTCAGCCTTAGGCCCCGGCAGAACAGCTCCATCTTACAGGCCCTCCGGAATGGTAACATAAGAACATAAGAGAAGCCATGTTGGATCAGGCCAACGGCCCATCAAGTCCAACACTCTGTGTCACACAGTGGCAAAAAATTTTATATACACACATACACTGTGGCTAATAGCCACTGATGGACCTGTGCTCCATATTTTTATCTAAACCCTTCTTGAAGGTGGCTATACTTGTGGCCGCCACCACCTCCTGTGGCAGTGAATTCCACATGTTAATCACCCTTTGGGTGAAGAAGTACTTCCTTTTATCCGTTTTAACCTGTCTGCTCAGCAATTTCATCGAATTTGGGAGGGCCTCAACCTCCACAGGGAGCTGATTCCACCAGGTCAGGGCCAGGCCCGAAAAAGGCCTGGCCCTGGTTGAGGCAAGCCGGACGTCTCTTGGGCCTGTGATGGTCAGAAGATGTTGGGTGGCCAATCATAATGACCTCCGGGGCTCATATGGGGAGATGCTGCCGGTCTGAGTGAACAATACCAAAGCTGAGGGACTGATTCAGTCTAAGGCAGCTTTTTGTGTCCACATGTGGGAATTACCCCTCCCCTCGTGTTGGAGGAAAATTTAATCTGGATCCAGCCCAACAAATAGAAGAACCAAAAGTCTCCTTGTTACTAATAGAAACTCTAAAAAGCCATTTGCTGAGCTCATGTTTCAAAGTTCATTGTAGAGTCTATGACTTATTAGCTGAATTAGAACATATATGGGACATTAAAAAAAAAATTGGCCTAGTTGTGACTTCCTAAATAGACCTCATAGTTCCTCGAATTATCTTGCTTTGTTCACGTTCTTGGGAGCTAAATTAAGTTGGGTTAGTCTGTCTGTAGCTGTAGGAAAGAGCAAGAGTTCAAGAGCACCTTAAAGACCAGTGGTGGCCATAAGAGCCACACAAAATAAATGTCAGATGTTGGAGAGCTGCAAGGAAGGGAGGGAGGGAAGGAGGAAGAGAGGGGAGAGAGGGAAGGAAGAGAGGGAGAGAAGGAGGGAGAGGGGAGGGAGAGGGGAGGGAGGGAGACAGGGGAAGGAGAGAGAGAAGGAAGGAGGGAGAGAGGGAAGGGAGAGAAGGAGGGAGTGAAGGAGGGAGAGAGGGAAGGAAGGGAGGGAAGGAGGGAGACGGGAGGGAGAGAGAGAAGGAGGGAGAAAGGGAAGGAAGCAACTTTAAATGCATTTTCCAAGCCACCAGCTGTCTTGCAGAAGGGATTTGAAGAGAGAAATGCCTTCTCTGGTAGGGGCTTGAAGAGCCCACAATATGTGTGAAAGAGCCACATGTGGCTCCAGAGCCACAGTTTGGCCAGCCTTGTTAAAGACTAACAAAATCTGTGGCAGGGGGTGAGTTTTCATGGCTCACGGAAGCTCACGCCGTGCCACAAATTTTACTAGAAGCGAACGCGAAGGTTCCTCTGTAGGATTTGATCACAATAAAGGCAGAAATGCCAGAGGAAATTATTTGTTTGTTCAATTTCTATCCCGCCCTTCCCGCCAAAGCAGGCTTATAGGGTTGCCAACTCTGGATTGGGAGATTCCTGGATATTTGAGGGTGGAGCCTGGTATGGGTGGAGACTGGGGAAAGGAGAGATCTCAGTAAAGGGACAAAGCCATACAGTCCACCTTGCAAAGCAGTCGTTTTCTCCAAGGGAGCTGGCCTAATGATGACTTCCTAAATTTACCTCGTACTTAGGGTTGCGAGTACAACTCAAGAAATATCTGGGAACTTTGGGGGGCGCAGCCAGGAGACTTTGGGAGTGGAGCCAGGAGCAAGGGTGTGACAAGCACAACTGGACTCTGAAGGGAGTTCTGGCCATCACATTTAAAGGGATCTCTCTCTCTCTCTCTCTCTCTCTCTCGGCTTGGCTTCGCGAACGAAGATTTAAGAAGGGTGCAATAGTCCACGTTTGCTGCAGGCTCGCTGGTGGCTGACAAGACCAATGTGGGACAGGCAGGTCCGGCCACAGCGGCTGCAGGGAAAAGTCTGATTTAGGGTTGGTCCTGTAGCAGTGCTATTCTTCCTCAATCTCCTTTTGTCCTCAAGACCAGCTATGCGTGCGTTCTCAAAGGAAGAGACAGCCTGGTGGATGGTGTGCCTCCATGCTTTGCGATTTAAATGCCTTCCCGCCATTTGGAATAATGGATAGAGGCACCTTCTTTTGGGGCTCATAAACTTGGACCCCCTGGTTCAATCGTTTTGAAACTGGGAGGGTGTTTTGAGGAGAGCCTTCAGATGCTATGATGAAAATTTGGTGTGTCCGCCTCAAAAAACAGGGGCCCCCCCAGAGCCTCAGATACCCATGGATCGTTTTTCCATTATAAAAAAAAAAAGGTAGTCCCCTGTGCAAGCACCAGTCGTTTCCGACTCTGGGGTGACGTTGCATCACGTTTTCACGGCAGATTTTTTTATGGGATGGTTTGCTATTGCCTTCCCCAGCCATCTACACTTTCCCCCAGCATGCTGGGTGCTCATTTTACTGATCTCGGAAGGATGGAAGACGCAGTCAACCTCGAGACGGCTACCTGAACCCAGCTTCTGCCGGGATCGAACTCAGGTCATGAGCAGAGAGTTTGACTGCAGTACTGCAACTTTACCACTCTGCACCACGGCTCTTTAAAAGGTAAAGGACATGTGCTAGCACCAGTCGTTTCTGACTCTGGGGTGACGTTGTTTTCACAACATTTTCACAGCAGACTTTTTACGGGCTGGTTTGCCATTGCCTTTCCCAGTCATCCACACTTTCCCCCTAGCAAGCTAGGTACTCATTTTACCGACCTCGGAAGGATGGAAGGCTGAGTCAACTTCGAGCCAGCTACCTGAACCCAGCTTCCGCTGGGATCGAATTCAGGTCGTGAGCAGAGTTTAGGGTTTTGCAGCTTTACCACTCAATGCCACGGGGCTCTGTTATACTCTATGGCGGGGTTCCTAAACTCCCTCCCCTGCCCAGTTATTTTTACACTTCTCCTTCATGGCCCACTAAAATTCAGGGGTGGAGTCAGGAGACTTTGGGGTGGAGCCAGTAGGCAGGAAAGCCTGTCTCTTTCTTCTGTAGAGGTCTCCAAGGAAAATGGAGCTCAGGCTTTGCAGCATGTGTCGGTCTTCAAGCCTTTTATCTGCACAACACAGAGACGTTGGGGGATGGAAGGAAGGAAAACGGAGCTCAGGCTTTGCAGCCTGTGTCAGTCTTCAAGCCTAGCATTTATCTGCACAACACAGAGATGTTGGGGGATGGAAGGAAGGAAAACAGAGCTCAGGCTTTGCAGCCTGTGTCAGTCTTCAAGCCTAGCTTTTATCTGCACAACACAGAGACGTTGGGGATGGAAGGAAGGAAAACGCTCAGGCTTTGTAGCCTGTGTCAGTCTTGAAGCAGAGCAGAGCTCATGCTTTGCTGGGGGCGGGGCTAGCTTTGGCTTTTCTTGTGACCCAGTATTGAGGCTTCCGTGGCCCGGTACTGTGTCGTGACCCCGCAAATGGGAAACACTGCCCTATGGGAATTGATCTCCATAGGGAATAATGGAGTGCCCAGCAGACATTTCCCTCCCTCCTCTCTGCTTTCTGATGACCCTGAAGCGGGGGGGAGGGCCTCCAAACGGGGGGATCCCCTGCCCCCACCTGGGGATTAGGTAAACTAGGAAAATAACACTGTGAAATTAACAAGCTTTGAAGCAAATGCACATAAACACTTTATATAGCCAATTAATTGGAACTAAACAAAGGCAATCATCAAATAAAAATCAAAATGGCTCAACAGAACTCAAAGTTCAGCTGTTATTTCTCTTGTTCCAAAGAAGTTGGAGAACCGTTTGTACAAACAAGAACGTAAGCTATACAAGTGAGCTGTTGCCTTAGCACGGGTTCCTGATAAAGGTACAGGCGGCCAGTGGAAGTGACAGATGAAACATGAACAGAAGAAGATATTGGATTTATATCCCGCCCTCCACTCTGAAGAGTCTCAGAGCAGCTCACAATCCCCTTTACCTTCCTCCTCCACAACAGACACCTTGTGAGGTAGATGAAGATATTGGATTTATATCCCGCCCTCCACTCTGAAGAGTCTCAGAGGGGCTCATAATCTCCTTTACCTTCCTCCCCCACAACAGACACCCTGTGAGGTAGATGAAGATATTGGATTTATATCCCGCCCTCCACTCCGAAGAGTCTCAGAGCGGCTCACAATCTCCTTTCCCTTCCTCCCCCACAACAGGCACCCTGTGAGGTGGGTGGGGCTGGAGAGGGCTCTCACAGCAGCTGCCCTTTCAAGGACAACCTCTGCCAGAGCTATGGCTGACCCAAGGCCATTCCAGCAGGTGCAAGTGGAGGAGTGGGGAATCAAACCCGGTTCTCCCAGATAAGAGTCCGCATTTGTCCCAGTTGTTATATGGGATCCCCATTCGGGTTTGCACCCTCAATTTTCAACTTGAGCAAATTCAGGCAGCGTGTTTATGCCATATTTTGGGGGTCCCCAACTGTGCTGCAATGTGCCTAGAGACTGGAAACCATTTGATTGAAACCAGGGCATGGCTACTAAGCATAAAGTTTTGGCTACACCTACATTTGAGGGCATAGGAGCCAAGTGGCCAGCCTTCTGTGTGGGTTTTCTCGCCAATCAGCTGATCGACGGTGGGGGGGTCACCTTTTAAAGAACCTGGAGCAGTGCTTCACCACCCTTTCCCTGGGCCTTAAAAGTGTGAAGGAGGGAGGAGGAGGCGCCGTTTGGGGTGCGGAACAGAAGGGGAGGGGGGCAGCAGCCGCTGCAGCAGCATTTTACTCCCCCCCCCCACCTAAAAATTTATCCGCTGGGAAAGGAAAGGTCCCCCGTGCAAGCACCAGTCGTTTCCGACTCTGGGGTGATGTTGCTTTCACGTTTTCACGGCAGACATTTTACGGGGTGGTTTGCCATTGCCTTCCCCAGTCTTTTACACTTCCCTCCCAGCAAGCTGAGTACTCATTTTACCGACCTCAGAAGGATGGAAGGCTGAGTCAACCTTGGGCCGGCTACCTGAACCAGCTTCCGCTGGAATCGAACTCAGGTCGTGAGCAGAGAGCTCAGACCACAGTTCTGCAGTACTGCTGCTCTACCACTCTGCGCCACGGGGCTGCTTTATCCGCTGGACCCCCCCCCCCTTCAATCAATTTTTTTCTGGCTACAAGCCTGCCTGGGATTACATTTTATGACATATGTGGCCTGCCCTGACAAGCTCTCATTATTGTCAGATCTGGCCCTCATAACAAATGAGTTCGACACCCCTGCTCTAGGGAAATTGCTCTCAGTCATCTGAAAATCAGGAGCAGGGTTTCTTTTGAGCAGGAACGCCCAGGAACACAGTGCCGGCTGGCTTGGTGTCAGGAGGTGTGGTCTAATATGCAAAGGAGTTCCTGCTGGGCTTTTTCTGCAAAAGGCCCTGTGTGAAACAATGGTGATATCAGGGGGTGTGGCCAAATATTTAAATGAGTTCCTGCTGGGCTTTTTCGACAAAAAAGCCCTGATCAGGAGTAATGCTGGGAGAAATCAAAGCCCCACCTGGAGGTTGGCAACCTTAGCTGAGCTCCCTCCCCTCCCCCAACCCCACCCTCCTCAGGTTCCACCCCCAAAATCTCCAGGCATTTTACAACCCAGAGGTGACAATCCTATAGGGTTGCCAATCCCCAGGTGGGGGCAGGGGATCTCTCGTTTTGGAGGCCGTCCCCCCACTTCAGACTCATCAGAAAGCGGGGGGCGGGGGGAATGTCTGCTGGGAACTCTATTATTCCCTATGGAGATTTATTCCCATAGAAAATCATGGAGAATTGATCCGCGGGTATCTGGGGCTCTGGGGGGGGGCTGTTTTTTGAGGTAGAGGCACCAGATTTTCAGTATAGCATCTAGTGCCTCTCCCCAAAGTACCCCCAAGTTTCAAAACGGTTGGACCAGGGGGTCCAATTCTATGAGCCCCAAAAGAAGGTGCCCCTATCCTTCATGATTTCCTATGGAAGGAAGGCATTGAAAAGGTGTGCCGTCCCTTTAAATGTGATGGCCAGAACTCCCTTTGGAGTTCAATTATGCTTGTCACAGCCTTGATCTTGGCTCCACCCCCAAAGTCTCCTGGCTCCACCACCAAAGTCCCCAGATATTTCTTGAATTGGACTTGGCAACCCTGCAATCCTATGACTAGCAATGCCTTCCAGTTTTTGCATCAACCCAACTCGAGGTTTTTGTAAGATCCCGTTAGTTCGATGGGGCTTGTTTGTTCCAGGGCCATCAGACCGAGAATAGTTCTGCCTGGGAGCAACTGTTTTATTTAGTTCCCCTCCTACCGCATCAGACGGGCTTTGCAGGACGCAGTGGTATGTGCTCGCGAGCAGCTGCCGCTGATGCCACTCTAGGCCGGCAGAGGGGAAGGCGGAAAGGTCAGGGGAGATTATATCAGAGAAGAGGCCTCAACCGGGATTTGCCGAAGGGCCAGATTTGGCAAGCTGAAGGCCTGCTGCTGTGGAGGCCGAGAAAACATCATGTTCACTGCCACCAAGGAGACGTCAGCTGTTTTGCTATTGTGGGCCCTTTGCAGGAGTTAGCATTTGGAAAAGAAAGTACCCGTTCTGCTTTCCACAAGGTGAGAATTAGGGTTGCCAATTCCGGATAGGGAAACACCCAGAGATTTGGGGGGGGGGGGGGGCGGTGTTAGAAGAACAGACTGGCGATTTCTCGTACTAAGTCCTCCAGGACTACAAACACTGTAGAGCAGGGGTGTTAAACATGTGGCCCAGGGCCCGAATCAGGCCCCCGGAGGGCTCCTATCAGGCTCCCGAGCAACTGGCTGTCATCTGCTTCCTTCTTCCTCTCTCTTGCTTCCTTCTGCATCGCAGCTTGCCTTGCAAGGCTTGCTCAATTGCTCAGGAGCTACAGAGCAAAGCCTCTATTTTCTCCATTGGCTGAGGTTTCTCCCTTGGGGAGGAAGGAGGGGGGGAGGTAGAGCTTGTTTTTCCAGGCTCTCTCAATCGCACAGCAGAGCCACCGAGCCAAGCCTCTCTTCCTTCTATTGGCTGAGGCTTCTGTCCACCCCAGTCCTCTGGGGAAGGAAGGAAAGAGCCAGAGCTTCCTTTGCCCAGTTCCCTGGATCCCATGTAAAAGATACAAACAAAGCACCTTTAAAACCAACAAGTAGTAATGTTTTAAGCATGTTTTAAGGGTTTTTTTTTTTAAAAAAAAATAGTTAATTGTGTTTGTCTGTGTCCTTTATAAAGTTTATATCTCTGCTACCTAATATTAAATAGATACACACACGGCCTGGCCCAGCATGACCCAGCACAACAAGGTCTCATTTATGTCAGATCTGGCCTTCATAACAAATGAGTTCAACACCCCTGCTATAGAGCAAACTAGGCGGCTAGGTTGATATTAGTCCTACTCAAAAACTACCTGGGAACTTTTGGGGTGGAGCCAGGAGATTTTCCCATTCCCTAAAATAAATAATAATAAGAAGATATTGGATTTATATCCCACCCTCCACTCCGAAGAGTCTCAGAGCGGCTCACAATCTCCTTTACCTTCCTCCCCCACAACAGACACCCTGTGAGGTGGGTGGGGCTGAGAGGGCTCTCACAGTAGCTGCCCTTTCAAGGACAACCTCTGCAAGAGCTATGGCTGACCCAAGGCCATTCCAGCAGGTGCAAGTGGAGGAATGGGGGAATCAAACCCGGTTCTCCCAGATAAGAGTCCGCACACTTAACCACTACACCAAACTGGCTCTCCAAAAATACAGCAGTGCTATTTCCCTGAATAGTCTTCATTTCCTTGTCCCCAACACCAGTAAATGCAAGTGAATGCAAACTAACAAAGCAGTCAAAATAAACAGAGTTTATTTTGCAAGCACACACTTTTGTGATCTCACTGGGGCTTTATACACAGGAGCTGCTGTATTTCCAACCAACTTCAGGCTAACACAGGCAAATGAAAAGAAAGAGAGGTGGAGTTGTCTTCCATCCCATAAAAAGGTCACTATACAAAGAAATCTGAAATGAATCCAAAACAAGCACAGAGACTGCGCTCTCACTCTCTCTCTCAATATTCTTCATAACATTTAATCCAGACGCATAGTTTCTACCACAACTCTCAAACCAGCTTTTGCTCAGAATGGCTCAAGTGTTATTAAGAATCCTGTTTAATGTTTTTGACAAACTGGAATTCTCATGAAGGGTTGAGATATTGTTCATTGAAGCCTTTTCATATGCAGATATAAATGGTGGAGTGTCCCTTGCTGGGAGAATATCCGGAGTAGGAGCATCAAGTCGACTTCCTGTCCATTGGGACTTTACAGTATATGGATTTATATATGAACTTTTGCATTGGACTGTGTTTGCTTTGATGAAATAGTGATTGTTTCCTGTCTACAGCAATTTTTGTCTTTACCTTTAGAATAAATTATTGTGGTATAATATATTCCATAGTAATCTTGGTCACTATAACTTAGGCTACTACTGAGAGGTATGCATTGATTTGATTGAAGAGACTTTGTATTGTTGTGGTGTTCACACCCTTGTATCCGAAATGGACTTTTGAAGCTTGAAAGAGCAATAGTGAAACAAGGCATTAGTACATCCTTGTTGCAATGACTGGACTGCTGGCTACCTTATGAATTATGAATTCAAAGTTGGACTAAATATGACATCAATCTTCATCAATCTTCTCAAGATATCATTGGACTTTTTGGCTAAGAATACAGCATTGGACTGGAGAAGAATCTTGAGAGTCCCTTGGACTGCAAGAAGGTCAAATCAGTCAGTCCTAAGGGAAATCAACCTTGACTGTTCCCTGGAAGGTCAGGTGCTGAAGCTGAAGCTCAAATACTTTGGCCACCAAATGAGAAGGAAATACTCCCTGGAGAAGATCCTGATGCTGGGAAAGACAGAAGGCAAAAGAAGAAGGAGACGGCAAAAGATGAGATAGCTGGACACCATTACTGAGGTAACTAACACGAATTTGAGCAGACTTCAGAGGATGGTGGAAGACAGGAGGGCCTGGCGTGACTTGGTCCGCGGAGTTGCAAAGAGTCGGACTCGACTGTGCGACTGAACAACAACAACAAAGGTGGACTTTATATTCTATGATTGTTTGGTGACGTTCCAATTTGTGTAATTTTTTTGCATTGATTTTGCTTATCGTCTGGTTCACAATATAGCAGTTTTGATAATATTGTTATTTGTGGCATTTGATTGAGGCTGGTAATCACAGAAGAAGAAGACGACGACATTGGATTTATATTCCGCCCTCCACTCAAGAGTCTCAGAGCGGCTCGCAATCTCCTTTATCTCCCTCCCCCACAACAGACACCCTGTGAGGTAGATGAAGATATTGGATTTATATCCCGCCCTCCACTCCGAAGAGTCTCAGAGCGGCTCACAATCTCCTTTACCTTCCTTCCCCACAACAGACGCCCTGTGAGGTAGATGAAGATATTGGATTTATATCCCGCCCTCCACTCCGAAGAGTCTCAGAGCGGCTCACAATCTCCTTTACCTTCCTCCCCCACAACAGACACACTGTGAGGTGGGTGGGGCTGGAGAGAGCTCTCACAGCAGCTGCCCTTTCAAGGACAACCTCTGCCAGAGCTATGGCTGACCCAAGGCCAGCAGGTGCAAGTGGAGGAGTGGGGAATCAAACCTGGTTCTCCCAGAGAAGAGTCCGCACACTTCACCACTACACCAAACTGGAAGCTTTGTGCTTATTTCTTTGCTCCATCTGGAGGCTGGCAACCCTGTGGAAAATACCTGGAGACTTTGGGGGTGGATCCGGGAGAGAGCAGGGTTTGGGGAGGGGAGGGGCCTCAGCGTGGTCCAATGCCACAGAGTCCCCTCTTCAAAGCATCCATTTTCTCCAGGGGAGCTGATCTGCCAGCTGGAGATCAGGTGTAAAAGCGGGAGATCTCCAGGCCTCACCTGGAGGCTGTGCAAACCAAGAGGGATGAACACAGGGAGGTTAGGAACAGGAGAGAACCGTGTTCTACTAAAGAATAAATTAGTTATGTGAAGTTGTTTCTGAACAATGCTGAAACCCTTTGCAGAATATACTTCTGAAAACTAGATGCAAGAAATGCAGGATGTCTCGTTATCTTCAGTGCTTAGCACTGCATAGTTTATAACGTACAGCAAACATTCTTGCAGTTTACCTCAGAGGGTGTCTGCTGTGGGGAGAGGAAGGGAAGGAGATTGTAAGGTGCTCTGAGACTGAGTGAAGAGTGGAGTATAAATCCTCCTCCTCTTCCTCCTCCTCCATCACTGATCAATTAATTGACTGTCCTTTTTCTTATTCTGCACTTTAAACTTGAGTACATTCAAGAGTTAACCTTTCCATTCTTCTTAAAACAGTGTTCCCTCTGCCTGACTGGAGTCAAAACCAATGTTCCTGCTTTCCTAATCGTCTATATTTTAAAATTCTGAATTATTCTTAGGCGAGTGCCAAACCACAGTGAAATGATGAGAGGGTGGGGGAAGGATCGGTTGACCCATGGGAGGCGTTCACGGGAAGGAGGCATGGCCTCCTTCCGTCTTTCCCATTGTTTCCCAATTTCTTGTCAAGAGCTACATCTATATTTTCATCACAGAAGGATCTTTGAGATAGTTTTTGGTTCTCAGCATTCGTGCATGGCCCAAGGAGAAGCCTCTCCCCTACACATACCTATGGAAATTGATCTCCATAGGGAATAATGGAGCGCCCTGCAGATATTTCCTCCCCCCCCCCTCCTCCGCTTTCTGATGACACAACAGGTCAAAAAACCTCCCCAGAAACCAGCCTCCAAAGGCAATGATAAACAAAACACTTAAGCGAATATCAAAAAATCTTATGTCGATACAAATTGGAAAAATAATACATTCAGAACCTGCAAACCCACACCCAAAGTCATTCCAAGGCAAATTCATGTCCAAACATTCATAACATGCAGGCAGTAGTTCTATGGGTAGAGTTGTCCACGGAGACTGAAATTCCAAAAATCCCTTCCGTACAGCAAGGCACAGTGAAGAGAACACGATGCGTATGGAAATTGACCGTACCAGATAGAAACGACTACAAGCATATTGGATAAAAGCGATTGTGAGCATCGGCGTGTAAACTGTATAAGACTTTCTGTAAGCTCGTAGAAGCCTTTGCGAAACGTGGGATCAAGTACTACCGCGTCACCTTCTCTTCACTTGGAGCTTTGGTCTCCAAGGACAACTCTAGCCATAGAACTACCACCCGCACCTGTGGTTTGGACATTAATTTGCCTTTGGGTGTGGGTTTGTAGGTTCTGAATGTATTACTCTTCCAATTTGTATTGACGTAAGATTTTTTTATATCCACGTCAGTGTTTTGCTTATCGTTGCCTTTGGAGGCTGGTTTCCACGGAGGTTTGTTGACCTGTTTCCCTGCCCCACCTGGAGATTGGCAACCCTAGCACACATGGGGACTGGCAGCTGAGCGTGGCTGGTGAGAAGGCTTGTGAAGAGTCAAAGGTTACACAGGAAGGTGGGGGGCACACAGGTGGGGACGGAAAGGGAGGCATGAGGGGAGACCAGGTGGTAAGCAGATGAGGGCCCTGGGCCCTTTTGGCCTGAGCGCCTCCCCCACCTTGAACCAGCCCTCTGTGCATGCAGTATTAACTCGAGCAGACAAGAGAACTTCTAGAAACATCTACCAACCATTAGTTACCTCAGTAACGCTGTCCAGCCAAAGGCCTGCGTTCAATTATGCTTGTCACAACCTTGCTCCTGGCTCCACCCCAATGTCTCTTGGCTCCACCCCCAAAGTCCCCAGATATTTCTTGAATTGGACCTGGCAACCCTACTGTGTGCACGCCCTTTTCCCGACAGCACTGGCCGATATATGCAGCTGGCAGTGCTGCTGCCATGGCAACCCAGAGTGCCATCACTGTGCACCACCCCCATGCCCTTCTCCGATGACACTGGACAGCTGGAAGCATAGGTGCAGAACAATGGCACCGTTGTTTAGCACAGGGTGCTTTTTAAAAAGCAGGAATGCAGTTCCAGCTGGCTCGGCGCCAAAGGGCGTGGCTTAATATGCAAATGCATATTAAGCCACACCCCTGCCACCAAGCCAGCTGGAACTGCATTCCTGCTTTTTAAAAAGCACCCTGCGCTAAACAATGGTGCCATCTGGGGGTGTGACCTAATATGCGAAAGAGTTCCTGCTGGACTTTTTCTACCAAAAAAAAAAAAAGCGCCCTGCATAAGAGAATGGAAATCATTTGGCTGGAATGCAGCCCTAATAGACATGGGTCACACTGCCCCACCCAGAAAAAGTTTCCAACAAAGAAGAATGCAGCATCAAAAAGTTCAATAGACAGAAGAGCCAGAGAGGGTGAGGGACACAAAGTATTTTGGCAACCAGCCTGCAAAATTAAATGGGTGGAGGACTACAGTGCATTATAAATTGCATATTGTATTCCTCCTGTTACCATCAATAAGCTTCCATCCACCAGGGGGAGCTGTAACAAATATGTCACCCACGAGTGGTCAGTCTGTGACATGCACCATAGAACAGGGGTCCCCAGCCCCTGGGCCATGAACCGGTACCGGTCCATAGCCTGTTAGCAACCAGGCCATGAGTTGCGTAATTATTTCATTATATATTACAATGTAACAACAACAACGACATGACGACACTGGATTTATATCCTGCCCTCCATGCTGAATCTCAGTGGTTTACAATCTCCTATATCTTCCTCCCCCACAACAGACACCCTTTGAGGGAGATGGGCCTGAGAGAGCTCTCACGGAAGCTGCCCTTTCAAGGACAACTCTGCGAGAGCTATGCCTGACTGAAGGTCATTCCAGCAGCTGCAAGTGGAGGAGTGGGGAATCAAACCCCGTTCTCCCAGATAAGAGTCCACACACTTAACTACTACACCAAACTAATAAAAATAAAGTGCACAATTGTACCATTTCAAAACCATTGCTCTCCCCCACCCCACCCCCGGTCCGTGGAAAAATTGTCTTCCACAAAACCGATCCCTGGTGCAAAAAAGGTTGGGGACCACTGCCAGAGAAGACTATGGCGGCACTCTTGTACCAAAGCAGGAATGAGTTGGGCTTATACTCCTGCATTGTCTCTTCTCTGTCATGTATTGGTTCTCAAACTGTGTGGGTCAGGAACCATAGGTGGGCCACTGCTTTCTCAGAGGCTGAGCAGGAATTTATTTTTGAAAACTCCCTTCCTCTGAGAAGACAAGGTTTCACTCACAAGGCCAGGTGTGCAATAACAACAGCAGCAGCAATCAGAAATTCATGGGAGCACAAACCAGACAAGACCAGTGTTCCCTCTAAGCTGAGTGAGCGTGAACTAGCTCACAGATTTTTAGCCTCCAGCTCACACATTTTTGTCTTAGCTCACAATACAGCTTAGAGGGAACATTGGACAAGATCGTTGAAAAGATGACACAAAGATTCTTTGAGACTTCCCACTGTTAACAGATAAACACCTGGAACATAACACCCCCAAATATCACAACTGTAAGAAAAAAAGAGAAATAGAGTTTGGATCATTAACGTTGCAATCCCAGGAGACAGCAGAATAGAAAAGAAAGAACAGGAGGAGATCACCAAATACCAAGACCTATCAATAGAGTTAGAGCACCTCTGGAAGAAGAAGGTGACCGTTGTGCCTGTTGCCCTTGGAGCAGTGCCTAGAAGCCTCAAGAAACACCTGGATATTCTGGACATTGAGCAAATAACACCAGCTCAACTCCAGAAGACAGCGTTGCTTAGAACAGCAGAAATCCTGTGAAGATAAATCTGCAGTTCCCAAGAACTTGGCTAGATCTTGAAATGTAGAACACCATCTATCAGTCAACTATCTCATTTGTACTACCAGGCCTCATTTTGGGCAGGAGCTCACAGGAGCAGAGCTCCAGAACCTCTAAATTTTATTGTGCTCTTTCTTTCTTATCCTTTCCCCCCTTCCTCACCCAGTACTCACTTCTGGGCTCCATTGTTCAAACCCCCTGTGAGGATTTTGCTGAACTCTTAAGATTTGACAAACTTTCTACTATTTTCCCCTGCAAAAAAAGGAGACAGATGGAAATAAAGCAGACAGATGGAAATCTTTATCATGCCACTGTGGCAACAAAGGAGCAAGTAATTTAAAAAGTATGATGGGAGCAAGCTTTTATTATGACAATTATAATTCATAAGGCTGCCAAACTCCCAGGCCGGGTGGGGGTTCTCCCGCTCAGGAGGTCCCTAACCCACCGGCCCACATTGGGCCGGCGGGGGAATCCCCTCCCAACGTTGCCGACGCAATGATGTCGCTCGCAAGTGACATCATCATGCTGGTGACGTCACGCACTGGCCGCTCTTGGAGCTTCCAGGAAAACTCTATGGTTTTCCCAGGCACTCTAGCAATTTGGGAGGGAAACACTATGGCCGTGGGGGACTTAACCCTAATACTTCAAGAAGCATTTTAAGGTAGATGCAGGATAATTTAGTACACCTTCTGGTGATATCAGGGGTGTCTGGCATATGCAAATGAGTCATGCAAATAAGTTGTGCTAATGAGATCCAACACCTCTTTTTCTACAAAATGATCCCTTACTACTACTACTACTACCACCACCACCACCATTACCACCACCAGTAGCAGTAGCAGTACTAGTACTACCACCACCACTAGTAGTAGTAGTGGTGGTGGTAGTGGTGGTGGTAGTACTAGTACTACTACTACTACTGGTGGTGGTAATGGTGGTGGTGGTAGTACTAGTACTACTACTACTACTGGTGGTGGTGGTGGTGGTAATGGTGGTGGTAGTGGTGCTAGTACTAGTACTACTAATGGTGGTACTACTACTACTACTAATGTTTTTATAATGTAGTATTTATTGAATTATATGATTTTATTGTATTGTATTGAACTAATATGTTGTGAGCCGCCCTGAGCCTGCTTTGGCGGGGAGGGCGGGATATAAATAAAAAGTATTATTAGTATTATTATTACTACTACTACTGGTTACTACTACTACTAGTGGTGGTGGTTGTCATAGTAACCAGGGGTATTGGTAGTAGTAGCAGTAGTAGTAGTACTAGCAAATGAGTTGTGCTAATGAGCTCCGGCACCGCTTTTTCTACCCCTGGTTACTACTCTTTTTCTACAAGAGTAGTAACCAGGGATCATTTTGTAGAAAAATGACCCCTGTTTACTGCTGCTCCTAGTTGTAGTAGTACCAGCAGCATCAGTAGTTGTGGTGGTGATTGTGGTGGTAGTAGTACTAACCAGGAGTAGTAGCAGTAGTACTAGTAATGCTAGTAGTAGTAGTTGTTGTAATAGTAATTGTTGCAACGTGTAAGCCACATGGAAGGAAAAACTCATGTGTTGTTGACTCACTCTGTGTAATCTGCCTTGAGTCAAGTGAGAAAGATGGAATATAAATGTAGATTTAAAAAAAAAACCCTTAAAAATGAAGAGAGGCCCCCTGGAGCTCAGTAGCCTGAAGGGCAGCAACGTTGGTGGCGCAGGGGAGACCCACCAGGTTTGCACAGAGAGCGTCGATCACCTCCCCCTTCCTCCACTCCGGCTTATTAAAGATGACCTTTCCCCTCTGTACAATTTCAAAGCTGATGTTCTGAGCTCTGAGCAGACTGTGCAGCCCGTCTGTAACCTGACCCTCCGCCGCTGTTCTGCCTGTGCCTTGATGGCACCGCTAATGGGAGGTGAAAGGTCCCCTCTCTCCCAAACTCTCCCCCCTCCCGCATTAAGGTATCTCCCAGCCCCCCTCCCCAGCCAGCCCTTCGCCCACAGGCCGGCTGCCTTTAGCACCAACAGGGCCCCTCTGGAAGCACTTAAAAATCAGGCACGGCAGGCCGGTCTGCCTCTCCCGCCAGCTCTCCGTGGCAAAGTGGGCAACCTGGCTGGAAGGGGGATGTTGGTTTCCTCCCTGAATGCAAAAGAGGGCAGGGAAACAAGGCCGAGCATGATGCAAATCTCTTCCTCCCCCTCTCCCCCCATTTTGTCCTGCATCCAAGGAGTGGTTTGGTTCTGGGAAGAAGAGATTCAACAAATTGCATCATCCAGGTGCCTCGGTCTGAATTTCACCGGAGCGACAGAAGTCTGGGGACGCGTGCCAATCTGACATCTTGTGTTTGCTTGGCGCCTGAGCGGAACTAGGAAATGGAGGGACCAGCAAAGTCAAACTCCGACACTGTCTTCAATGGTTTAAGAACATAGGAGAGAGCCAGTTTGGTGTAGTGGTTCAGTGTGCGGACTCCTATCTGGCAGAACTGGGTTTGATTCCCCCCTCCTCCACTTGCAGCTGCTGGAATGGCCTTGGGTCAGCCATAGCTCTCCAGGGGTGGAATTCTAGCAGGAGCTCCTTTGCATATTAGGTCACACACCGCTGATGTAGCCAATCCTCCAAGAGATTACAAGGCTCTTTTTTTGTAAGCTCTTGGAGGATTGGCTACATCAGGGGTGTGTGGCCTAATATGCAAAGGAGCTCCTGCTAGAATTCCACCCCTGGCTCTTGCAGAGCTGTCCTTAAAAGGGCAGCTTCTGTCAGAGCTCTCTCAGCCCCACCTACCTCACAGGGTGTGTGTTGTGGGGGAGGAAGGTAAAGGAGATTGTAAGTCTCTCTGAGATTCTGAGATCCAGAATATAGGGTGGGGTATAAATCCAATATCATCATCATAAGAGAAGCCATGTTGGATCAAGCTAGTGGCCCATCCAGTCCAACATTCTGTGTCACACAGTGGCCAAAAAACCCCAGGTGCCATCAGGAGGTCCACCAATGGAGCCAGTTTCTGCAGTTCATTGCCATATTTGAACCTGGATAGGATTCTCAGGTCTGTGATGGAAAACGCCTGGATTCTTTAGGGGGTGGATCCAGGAGAGAGCTGAGTTTGGGGAGGGGCCTCAGCAGGAGTTGAATTCTAGCAGGAGCTCATTTGCATATTAGGCCCCACCCCTCTGATGTAGCCAATCCTCCAAGCGCTTACAAAAAAGAGCCTCGTAAGCTCTTGGAGGATTGGCTATATCAGGAGTGTGTGGCCTAATATGCAAAGGAGCTCCTGCTAGAATTCCACCCCTGGGCCTCAGTATGGGTCAATGCCCTAGAGTCCACCCTCCAAAGCGGCAATTTTCTCCAGGGAAGCTGATCTCTGCCAGCTGGGGATCAGCTGTAAAAAGTGGGAGATCTCCAGGCCCCACCTGGAGATTGGCGAGCCTAATTTCAATCCAGTTTAATGTATAAGAACATAAGAGAAGCCATGTTGGATCAGGCCAATGGCCCATCCAGTCCAACACTCCGTGTCACACAGTAGCCAAAAAACCCCCAAGTGCCATCAAGAGGTCCACCAGTGGGGCTAGAAACCCTACCACTGTGCCCTCCCCTTCCAAGCACCAAGAATACAGAGCATCAGACAGAGAGTTCCAACAATAATGGCTCATAGCCACTGATGGACCTCTGCTCCATATGCTTATCCGTTCCCTTCTTGAAGCTGCCTATGCTTGTAACCGCCCCCACCTCCGGTGGCAATGAATTCCACGTGTTAATCACCCTTTGGGTGAAGAAGGACTTCTTTTTATCTGTTCTAACCCGACTGCTCAGCAATTTCATTGAATGCCCACGAGTTCTCGTATTGTGAGAAAGGGAGAAAAGTGTGGGTGGGGGTTAAATCACTGGCAGCCAGCGGGGGTGGGGGGGACCCGGCTATCCTATCCTATCCTATCAACTGCATTGACTTTGTGCAATCCAACTCAAATCCCAGCGAGAGAGGCCGGCTAGAAATAACGCACACACATAAATAAAGGAGAGCTGAGCATTGGCATCTGAGGAAACCGAAGGGAATGGAGCAACGCAGGACTTCAAGGCAGGTGAGGAGGGAAGGAAAACTTGGAAGGACGCAGGATCCGACCAAGAGTTTCACTGATACCCAGGCTAGATGGGAGGTGGACTGGGAAAAACTAACCAAGCTGGTCTGTGGGGGCAAATGTTGCCCTCTACTGGTAAAGGCCTGCAACTGCTTGGGCTCCCGTCTCTGAGCTCAATGCTACCCACATCCTCAGGCCTAGCACCTTAGCTCTGGGTGCATCATGGCATATTCTCAGGGCTCGTTTTGTAGCAGGAACTCCTTTGCATATTAGGTCACACCCCTCTAATGTAGCCCATCCTTCAAGAGTTTTTTTTTGCTGTTCAGTCGCACGGACTCTTTGCAACTCCATGGACCAAGTCTCGCTAGGACCTCCTGTCTTCTACCATCCTCCGAAGTCTGCTCAAATTTGTGATAGTTACCTCAGTAATGCTGTCCAGCCGTCTCATCTTTTGCCGTCCCCTTCTTCTTTTGCCTTCTGTCTTTCCCAGCGTCAGGATCTTCTCCAGAGAGTGCTCCCTTCTCATTGGGTCTCATTGGATTTGAGCTTCAGCTTCAGCATCTGACCTTCCAGGGAACAATCTGGGTTGATTTCCCCTAGGACTGACTGACTTGATCTCCTTGCAGGCCACAGGGCTCTCAAGATTTTTCTCCAGCACCACAGCTCGAAAGAATCTATTCTTCTGCGCTCGGCCTTCCTTATGGTCCAGCTCTCACAGCCATACATTACTGCTCAAGAGCTTACAGGCCTCGTATTACGGGGCCTACTGTAAGCTCTTGGAGGATTGGCTACACCAGGGGTGTGTGTGGCCTAATATGCAAAGGAATATTGTGAACTGCTCTGCAAGGTTGTTGGGGAGAGGCAGGCTATAAGTAGTTCAGGTCAAGTGAATGATCTCACTCCCCCTCCCCCACCCCCTGAAAGACTTTTCCTTCTGCTGCACATTTTCCTGAAATGAGGCTAGACTCAGGACGACTGATTCGGCAATATGCTCCAGTAATAGAGTTGCCAATCCCCAGGTGGGTGTACATACACACAGGAAACCACCGCAGTTGGATTGAACAACACAGATTGCTGGTGGAAAAGTCTTCTAACTGGAGAGCCAGTTTGGTGTAGTGGTTAAGTGTGCGGACTCTTATCTGGGAGAACCAGGTTTGATTCCCCACTCCTCCACTTGCACCTGCTAGCATGGCCTTGGGTCAGCCATAGCTCTGGCAGAGGTTGTCCTTGAAAGGGCAGCTGCTGTGAGAGCCCTCTCCAGCCCCACCCACCTCACAGGTTGTCTGTTGTGGGGGAGGAAGGTAAAGGAGATTGTGAGCCGCTCTGAGACTCTTCGGAGTGGAGGGCGGGATATAAATCCAATATCTTCTTCTTCTTCTTCTTCTTCTTCTTCTTTAAAAAAAATATAGGTGGCAACCAATGTTCCCTCCAAGCTACAGTCTTGCGAGCAAAAATTCCACTTTGTGAGCTACTGGCATTCAGGTTGTGGGCTACTGGTAGTAAAGTGGTGAGCTCCTGCATAAATTAGTGTGCTCTGGGGTCATCCTTCCTGAGCTGAGACAAAAAGGTGTGAGCGGGAGGCTCAAAATCTGTGAGCGAGCTCACGCTCACTCCGCTTAGAGGGAAGGCCGGTGGCAACATGAATCCTAGGGTGTAGGATGACAGAAACATGGTCAACCTAGGATTCATGTTGCCACCTGTTTTGTGAAAGAAATACAGCTACTTTACAGTCTGCAAGTGCTACCCGGCAACATCACCCATCGGAGAAGAAAAGTTGGCAACTGGATTTCGTGCTGGATGTTTTAATCGTGGAGGGATGCTGATTGCAAGTGCCTGGGACTGTAACATTTAAGAGCTTTGATAAGGGTTTATGTTCTAAATGCAATGATATGAATGACGTATGTAACATATGAGAAGCATAATATGCTCTTTTGATGTGTGCTATGAATATAATAGAATTTGGCTTGCAAAGGATTTAAGTGGTCTTTAAGACTTTTTCGCCAGCAATCTGTGTTGTTCAATCCCCAGGTGAAGGCAGGGGATCCCCCGGTTTGGACACCCTCCCCCCACTTCAGGGTCATCAGAAAGCGGGGGAGGGGGGAGGGAAATGTCTGCTGGGCACTCCATTATTCCCTAGGGAGACTGATTCCCATAGGGTATAATGGAAAATTGATCTATGGGTATCTGGGGTTCGGGGGGGGTATTTTTTTTAGGTAGCGGCACCAAATTTACAGCCTAGCATCCGATGCCTCTCCTCAAAAGACCCTCCAAGTTTAAAAAAAAAATTGACCAGGGGGTCCAATTCTATGTCCCAAAGAAGGTGCCCATATCCTTCATTATTTCCAATGGAGGGAAGGCACGCAGTTCCTTTAAACAAGTCGATTGGCACTTCCTTTGGCGTTCAATTATACTTGTCACAACCTTGCTTCTGGCTCCACCCCCAGTGTCTCCTGGCTCCACCCCCAAATTCCCCAGATATTTCTTGAATTGGACTTAGCAACCCTATCCAGTAAGAGAATTCCAAAGAAAAGGGGCAGAAAAATACAAATGACCCTTAAACACGCACAGGCCGTGTGGGTTTGCATGCGAAAATTTCAAGCCGTCTGCTGCAGAGTTTCCTGCAAAGGAAAGTACTCATCTCTCCAGCTCCATGCTGCAGAAAGCAGCGCCCTTCAGAGTCCAGTCCAGCTCTGGGTGAAATACCTGGAGATTTTGGAGGTGGAGTCTGGAAAGGGTTGCCAATCCTCAGGTGGGGGCAGCAGATCCCTCAGTTTGGAGGCCCTTCCCCCGCCCCAGGGTCACCAGAAAGCCGGGGGGGGGTGGTGGTGGAAGGAAACGTCTGCTGGGAACTCCATTATTCCCTATGGAGACCGATTCCCATAGAGTTTAAAGGAGGATTGATATCTGGGGGTCTTGGGGGGCTGTTTTTTGAGGTAGAGGCATCAAATTTTCAGCATAGCATCTGGTACTTCTCCTTAAAACACCCCCCCCCCAAGTTTCAAAATGATTGGCCCAAGGGGTCCAATTCTATGAGCCCCCGAAGAAGGTGCCCCATCCATTAATTCCAATGGAGGGAAGGCATTTAAAAGGTGTGTGGTCCCTTTCAATGCAATGGCCGGAACTTCCTTTGGAGTTCAATGATGCTTGTCACAGCCTTTCTCCTGGCTCCACCCCCAAAGTCCCCAGATATTTTTGAATTGGACCTAACCATCCTAAGTCTGGAGAGGGTGGGGTTTGGCTAGAGGAGGGACCTCAGCAGGTTATAATGCCACAGAGTCCGCCCTCCAAAGCAGCTGTTTTTCTCCAGGGGGAACTGATCTGGATTGCCCCAAACCAGGGGTGGAATTCTAGCAGGAGCTCCTTTGCATATTAGGCCACACACCCCTGATGTGGCCAATCCTCCAAGAGCCAGTTTGATGTAGTGGTTAAGTGCGCGGACTCTTATCTGAACCGGGTTTGATTCCCCACTCCTCCACTTGCAGCT